>NC_090655.1:148442595-148742595 GCF_040937935.1 Hyperolius riggenbachi
TTATTTTCAGATTTGAGTTTACTAGGGGCTAGTAGATTCCGGAGGTTGGGCGCTCTCCTGTATGTCATGATGGGTTTGTTGGGGATATGGTCACGTAGATATGGATCCTGCTGCAGGATTTCCCATCTGTGTGTGAGAATGTCTTTTATGGCTGTGTGTTGGGTATTATATTTGGTAATGAATCGTAATGTAGTATCTGAATTGCGGTCTTGTGTAGGGTCTTGGGTGGTTTTGAGTTTCGGGGGTTCCATAGCTTTGTGTCTCGCATTTTGTATCAGTTTTTTAGGGTATTTCTTTTCCCTAAACTTGTTAACCAGGATGCTAGATTGTGTTTTTGTAATCTTTGACATCTGTACAGTTCTTATGTATACGTCTGAATTGGTTGTACGGGGTGTTAGTGGTCCAAGGCTTGTAATGAAAGCTGCTAAAGTGGATATAGCTATTAGAGTCCACCGTTTTGAAATGCGTTTTGGTTTTGATTTGGTTGTTATTGTGGAATAGAACAAGATCAAGGAATTCTAATGATATGTTACTAATGTTGTGATGTGAAGGAGAGTTTGGCTCTGTTGGAATTGAGGTAGTTAACAAAGAGTGGAATGAGAGACGTGTCCCCTTGCCATATAAACACTAGGTCGTCTATGTATCGCTTATATAATACAATAGTGTTCCCGGAATGGATTGTTGTGGTGGATATAAAGGGTTTCCAATAGGCCCATGGCCAAATTAGCATAGCTGGGCGCAAAGCTGCTGCCCATAGCTGTGCCTCCTATTTGTTGGTACATAGTCTCCATGAATGTAAAATAATTGTGTGTGAGTATAAACTCAACACACTGTAATAAAAAGTTTTTTTTGTTTTTGTGGCATGTCTGGATCTGTTTGTAAGTAAAATTGTATGGCTTCTATACCGAACTCATGTGAGATGTTCGTGTAAAGTGCTGTGACGTCACACGTCAGCCAGGTGTAATTAGACTTCCATTCATGGTCTTTCAGTATTTCAATTAAATGTTGAGAGTCTCTGGTGTAGGAGTCTAATTTGTGAACATGTTTTTGTAGGTGGTGATCTATAAATTTGGATAAGTTGCTGGTTAAGGAATTTATTCCCGAGATTATTGGTCTTCCTGGAGGGTGTTGTAGACATTTGTGTATTTGGGCAAATGATAAAAGTAGGGGACAGTAGGGTGTTCGATGAGTATAAAGTTTCTTTCATTCTTGGTGATGAGACCCTCTATAAGGGCCCTCATTAATAAATGCTTTAAGCGCCATATTATAGATGATGGTGGGGTCTTGTACGAGTGTGGTATAGCTCGTGGGTGTCCCTGAGTAAACGAAGCGATTCCCTGATATAGTCCTCCTTATTGAGTATGACTATGCCCCCTCCCTTGTCTGCTGGTTTAATTACTAGGTTAGTGTTGTTTCTGAGGTTGTTGATCGCAATTTTTTCAGATGGGGTGAGGTTGGACGGATGAAATGGTGTGTTCCTGACATAATTTTTGCAGGTCTTCCAAAGTAAGTGCATAAAACGTTTCTATAAAGTTTCCTTTTGATGCAGTGGGATAAAAACGAGACCGTGCTTTAAGAGAAGTGGTTATACATTTTTCTAGAATGATTTCCTGATCGTTAACCGTGATGATTGGTGTATCCGGTTCCTGAGTGTAAATCATTTTGGCTGTCTTATCTATTTTTTTCAGAGCAAAATGTCTCTTTAGGGTCACTTTACGTATAAACGTATTTAGATCTGTGAATAGTTCACTTAATTGGGCTGTGTTTGTAGGACAAAAAGATAGGCCTTTACTCAATAGTTTGATTTCATTTTCTTTGAGTATGTAATCAGAAAGATTAAAAATGGATTTTATCTCCCCCCCATTGGGTGTGGGTTAAATTTTGTTTCTTTTTCCCCTTTCCTTTTCCCCTTGAACCTCGCTTTCTGTGTCTTTGAGGGGACGTTTTCGGATACTTTTCGGTTGTAGGAGGGTGCGTGATGCTTGTGGGCTGGGAAGTTGTTTGTGTAGGGAATCCGGTGGGTGATTCGTGAATGTGGATGGAAGATCTAAAAAAGACTCCGAATGTTCACTTGGGGTGTCTGGTGCAGGGTTAGTCAGTAATAACGGATCCTCATCCGATGAGGTGTTGTTAAGGGTATCTGTATGAGGTGGGGAGGTCGTGTCTTCTTGAGTGTTGTAAGTGCTGTATTGTGTGAGGTTGTCCCCATCTATGGATTGGTTATGGTGTGATAGGGGGTCTCGAGAATTCATTATTGGGCCTTCAAGGTTGTTTGTGGCGTGTATCTCCACTGTTAGGGTGTGTGAGTTCCTTTGTTTGGTTTTTCCGTTGCTGCACCCACCATCTATGGTGGAAATTGTGGTGGGAACGTCAGATATGGGGGTCTGAGTTGTATCTGTGTGGTTGAGATTGGTGAAGATGGGCCGACTCATTGGTGGGTTATATGTGTGTCTGAACAAAGTGGGCGGAGGTGGGCCTTTGGTGAAGTTGTATACGGGCGAATGTAAGGGACCTATTATGGGCTGTGTAACAGTTTTTTGTTGTGAATCATTGAGGGTTTGGTTAGAGGCCTTGGGGGGAATATTCTTTATTTTCCGTGGTTTATTATTCATGTTTTTTTTAAAAAAGGAAGCTATCGGTTTATTTGGTGGTGGTAGTTTAGAAAAAATGAATTTATGTGAGTGAGGTGGAATTGCTCCACTTGTTGTGGGTGTGATGTTCTGACCCATCTTTGGTGTTACGGCCGGAGTTATTTGTGGTAATGTAGGGTCCTGATTATCCGGTGTGCCGGTAGTCTGTATGGGCGCGTCATCTTTGCTGGGGACCTGATGGTTAAGTGTGTTTCCACTGGTGTTCGGGTTCCCCTTAATGGGTAAGAATGGTGGAGGTGGAAAGTTGGGATATAGGAAGGGTGGTGGAGGTATGTGTAGATTCATTAGTTTTGGTATATTCCCAAGGGCCGGTCTTGACCCGTATCCCTCTTTAGGGTTCCCCAATGGTTCTGGATGTAATGGGTGTGGGGGAGGGGGTTTCGGTCTGCGTTCTCTTTCCCTGTGTTCGGCATATGCCAGTCTGTCCCTATTAAGTTTGCTGAGTTTATTGTCTGTAGTGTCGTGTTCAAATTTCCTGACCCTAGTAATTAGGCAGGACATGAGAGCTTGGTATTTAACACTACTGGTGTGAGGGGCCAGTGAGTTTCTACAGTCCGTTATTATGGGCTGTAATTCCTCTATGAGGGACGTCCGTTTTTTGATGATCCGTGTCATCATACCCTCAGAGCAGGTTTCAAGGTATTCATACCAATCCTCTGTGAAAACTGTGTCTTTGGGGAATGCTGACAATGTCTTAACTCTAATACCGTCGGGAGATATTTTCTCCTCTATGTATGTCTCCTGCATCGAAATGTCAGCTTGGTTGAAAAATTCATCCTTTAAGGCATTTTCTAATTTTTGAAAGATGGGTTTTAGGTCAATAGGGGTTTCATTGTCCATCACAGGATTATCCTGTGCATTAATTGGTGGACCAGATGTTGGGTGCTTCTTGAAGATCGCAAGAAGGTCTGTTCTATGCGTGTTCCGTTGTTCAATGAAATTCATTCTCCTAAACGTAGTGGAGCTCTTAATGATGATAGGGTGGGGTCTGCAATCGATTACACGTCGGACTCGTATATGTAGAGTAACTTTTTTCCGTCTGAATCCCCATACGGATACAAGCCCATAAGAAAGATGGCGGCTCAGGCATCACGCCCTGAGCCAGCGCACTTCCGCTCTACACAGGACTCTACGAGCGGCGTGCGCGGCGTATAGTTGCACAGCCAGGTAGCCAATCCCCTCCATCCCTTACGTCACTATGCGGAAGTCCATTTAGATACGAGTGTGGCGCCAACATACAGCAAAGGCGCCACACTCGTCCACACAAGGATACTGGTGAGTTATGCATATATGTTCCCCATTTCTCCTCTTCACCCTATCTGTTTCTTTTCTCCCTCTGATAACCTGACATAGTCCACCCACTACCCTCTTACCCGTCCGCACGGTCTGTTTGAGATAAGATACCTGATGTTCTTACTTCAACTTTGAGATCATGTGTATCAATGTAAGGATACAAACTATATTGTTTTTGGAAAACTGCAATTTTGCCTTGTGGGGATATTGATCAGGGATAGCCAATGTTATTGCACATATATATGCTCAAGTGCGCTGGCTCAGGGCGTGATGCCTTTACGAAATATATACAAGGTCCAACCACACTAAAGGTTGGGCAGGAGAAGGGTACATCTGTAATTAAGTGTATTATACACAAATCAAGGGATGAACATGATGGTATTTATTATGTATGGATGCAATTATCTTACAGTATATGTGGGTAATCATGTACCTATACAACATGGTGGGTATATATTGCCCACAGATACAGTCGATCAATGTAGCTTGGTGGGTATATAGGACCCATAAACACAGTCAGAAGTTTCTAATTAATAGTGCAATCATTTGTACACTTCCCAACTTTAACAATGTTTGATGGTGTTTTGGATTTTTGAATTTGTGAATTTTTGGGTTGTTTTTATATATGATCTTCTTTTTCTTCTTCTTTTTTTCTCTTCTCTCCCTTGTTGTTCCTTTATATATTTCAGTTGCTCCTGCTGTAAAAGTTTTTTGCCTGAGGAAGCGGGCTTGGGACCCGTGAAACGCGTTGCAAATTGTATATTTTATTGGGAGTATTTATTAAATGTACTTTATTTATATACAAAATTACACTTGTGTGTGTTGTTGTTGGACGGGTAGGTCCACCCCTACCGCCCACAATTTTATTGATTTTAATTGGCAATCTTTTTTTACTCTATTGGCGCCTCTGTATAACACATTACGATTGATCCACCTGGTGGATGGGTTTTTTACCCTCTTTTTCCTATCTACGGAGAGCGACTTTTTAACCTGAGCGAGGACAGGTCTAATCTCCTCGTCCGCGATTTAAGTGGTTGCCTGGACTCGGCAACCCAGACTTGTGAGTATAATTCCTATCAATTTCGATGCCAACTGTATCACAGTAATACACTATCGGGGGCTCTCGATTGTCTCTTCTTCTTCCCATACTACATATTCACGTGGACGAGTCCGACGTGTAATCGATTGCAGACCCCACCCTATCATCATTAAGAGCTCCACTACGTTTAGGAGAATGAATTTCATTGAACAACGGAACACGCATAGAACAGACCTTCTTGCGATCTTCAAGAAGCACCCAACATCTGGTCCACCAATTAATGCACAGGATAATCCTGTGATGGACAATGAAACCCCTATTGACCTAAAACCCATCTTTCAAAAATTAGAAAATGCCTTAAAGGATGAATTTTTCAACCAAGCTGACATTTCGATGCAGGAGACATACATAGAGGAGAAAATATCTCCCGACGGTATTAGAGTTAAGACATTGTCAGCATTCCCCAAAGACACAGTTTTCACAGAGGATTGGTATGAATACCTTGAAACCTGCTCTGAGGGTATGATGACACGGATCATCAAAAAACGGACGTCCCTCATAGAGGAATTACAGCCCATAATAACGGACTGTAGAAACTCACTGGCCCCTCACACCAGTAGTGTTAAATACCAAGCTCTCATGTCCTGCCTAATTACTAGGGTCAGGAAATTTGAACACGACACTACAGACAATAAACTCAGCAAACTTAATAGGGACAGACTGGCATATGCCGAACACAGGGAAAGAGAACGCAGACCGAAACCCCCTCCCCCACACCCATTACATCCAGAACCATTGGGGAACCCTAAAGAGGGATACGGGTCAAGACCGGCCCTTGGGAATATACCAAAACTAATGAATCTACACATACCTCCACCACCCTTCCTATATCCCAACTTTCCACCTCCACCATTCTTACCCATTAAGGGGAACCCGAACACCAGTGGAAACACACTTAACCATCAGGTCCCCAGCAAAGATGACGCGCCCATACAGACTACCGGCACACCGGATAATCAGGACCCTACATTACCACAAATAACTCCGGCCGTAACACCAAAGATGGGTCAGAACATCACACCCACAACAAGTGGAGCAATTCCACCTCACTCACATAAATTCATTTTTTCTAAACTACCACCACCAAATAAACCGATAGCTTCCTTTTTTAAAAAAAACATGAATAATAAACCACGGAAAATAAAGAATATTCCCCCCAAGGCCTCTAACCAAACCCTCAATGATTCACAACAAAAAACTGTTACACAGCCCATAATAGGTCCCTTACATTCGCCCGTATACAACTTCACCAAAGGCCCACCTCCGCCCACTTTGTTCAGACACACATATAACCCACCAATGAGTCGGCCCATCTTCACCAATCTCAACCACACAGATACAACTCAGACCCCCATATCTGACGTTCCCACCACAATTTCCACCATAGATGGTGGGTGCAGCAACGGAAAAACCAAACAAAGGAACTCACACACCCTAACAGTGGAGATACACGCCACAAACAACCTTGAAGGCCCAATAATGAATTCTCGAGACCCCCTATCACACCATAACCAATCCATAGATGGGGACAACCTCACACAATACAGCACTTACAACACTCAAGAAGACACGACCTCCCCACCTCATACAGATACCCTTAACAACACCTCATCGGATGAGGATCCGTTATTACTGACTAACCCTGCACCAGACACCCCAAGTGAACATTCGGAGTCTTTTTTAGATCTTCCATCCACATTCACGAATCACCCACCGGATTCCCTACACAAACAACTTCCCAGCCCACAAGCATCACGCACCCTCCTACAACCGAAAAGTATCCGAAAACGTCCCCTCAAAGACACAGAAAGCGAGGTTCAAGGGGAAAAGGAAAGGGGAAAAAGAAACAAAATTTAACCACACCCAATGGGGGGGAGATAAAATCCATTTTTAATCTTTCTGATTACATACTCAAAGAAAATGAAATCAAACTATTGAGTAAAGGCCTATCTTTTTGTCCTACAAACACAGCCCAATTAAGTGAACTATTCACAGATCTAAATACGTTTATACGTAAAGTGACCCTAAAGAGACATTTTGCTCTGAAAAAAATAGATAAGACAGCCAAAATGATTTACACTCAGGAACCGGATACACCAATCATCACGGTTAACGATCAGGAAATCATTCTAGAAAAATGTATAACCACTTCTCTTAAAGCACGGTCTCGTTTTTATCCCACTGCATCAAAAGGAAACTTTATAGAAACGTTTTATGCACTTACTTTGGAAGACCTGCAAAAATTATGTCAGGAACACACATTTCATCCGTCCAACCTCACCCCATCTGAAAAAATTGCGATCAACAACCTCAGAAACAACACTAACCTAGTAATTAAACCAGCAGACAAGGGAGGGGGCATAGTCATACTCAATAAGGAGGACTATATCAGGGAATCGCTTCGTTTACTCAGGGACACCACGAGCTATACCACACTCGTACAAGACCCCACCATCATCTATAATATGGCGCTTAAAGCATTTATTAATGAGGCCCTTATAGAGGGTCTCATCACCAAGAATGAAAGAAACTTTATACTCATCGAACACCCTACTGTCCCCTACTTTTATCATTTGCCCAAAATACACAAATGTCTACAACACCCTCCAGGAAGACCAATAATCTCGGGAATAAATTCCTTAACCAGCAACTTATCCAAATTTATAGATCACCACCTACAAAAACATGTTCACAAATTAGACTCCTACACCAGAGACTCTCAACATTTAATTGAAATACTGAAAGACCATGAATGGAAGTCTAATTACACCTGGCTGACGTGTGACGTCACAGCACTTTACACGAACATCTCACATGAGTTCGGTATTGAAGCCATACAATTTTACTTACAAACAGATCCAGACATGCCACAAAAACAAAAAAACTTTTTATTACAGTGTGTTGAGTTTATACTCACACACAATTATTTTACATTCATGGAGACTATGTACCAACAAATAGGAGGCACAGCTATGGGCAGCAGCTTTGCGCCCAGCTATGCTAATTTGGCCATGGGCCTATTGGAAACCCTTTATATCCACCACAACAATCCATTCCGGGAACACATTGTATTATATAAGCGATACATAGACGACCTAGTGTTTATATGGCAAGGGGACACGTCTCTCATTCCACTCTTTGTTAACTACCTCAATTCCAACAGAGCCAAACTCTCCTTCACATCACAACATAGTAACATATCATTAGAATTCCTTGATCTTGTTCTATTCCACAATAACAACCAAATCAAAACCAAAACGCATTTCAAACAGGTGGACTCTAATAGCTATATCCACTTTAGCAGCTTTCATTACAAGCCTTGGACCACTAACACCCCGTACAACCAATTCAGACGTATACATAAGAACTGTACAGATGTCAAAGATTACAAAACACAATCTAGCATCCTGGTTAACAAGTTTAGGGAAAAGAAATACCCTAAAAAACTGATACAAAATGCGAGACACAAAGCTATGGAACCCCCGAAACTCAAAACCACCCAAGACCCTACACAAGACCGCAATTCAGATACTACATTACGATTCATTACCAAATATAATACCCAACACACAGCCATAAAAGACATTCTCACACACAGATGGGAAATCCTGCAGCAGGATCCATATCTACGTGACCATATCCCCAACAAACCCATCATGACATACAGGAGAGCGCCCAACCTCCGGAATCTACTAGCCCCTAGTAAACTCAAATCTGAAAATAAGGGTGAAACATCACCGGCAGGCTCCTTCACCTGCCTCAAAAAACGGTGCCTCGCCTGTAATTTCATCACCATCACGGATCACATCATATCTCATAGTGATGACACAGCATACCCCATACACAAACATATAGACTGCGATACCAGGTTCGTAATCTATGTGGCCACGTGTCCTTGCAAAGTACAATACGTAGGACGCACCAGCCAGTTATTGAGGGAAAGAATTGGCCAACATAAACGGAATATTCTTAAGGGACTCGCTACTCACAGCCTGTCTAGACATTTCGATCAGGCCCACAATAGAAACGTCACAGATGTGTCGTTTGTAGCACTGGAATCCATAAACCCCATGAAACCAAACGCAATTCAAACACTTAAAAACAGAGAAATATTCTGGATTCAGACATTGAAAACACTTGTACCCAGGGGGCTGAACGAACAGCTAGAGAAAACCTTCTGAACACATAGGTCCAATGCCCCATACCTCACTGTCCTTCCCTCCCTCCATAAACCTAGATGGAGAGAATGTCAGGACACGTTACCTGTCCAGCATCATAATTGCTGTCCCCACCCTGTCACACACTCGACCAGGGAAATGTAACACATACAGTCCCAAGACCAGTCCGGATCAACACCGACCATAAATTAAACTCACATACAGTCGCTCTCTTTTAATCTTATTTGTATTATAATAACTTTTTGATTTTTAATTTTTTAATCTGATCCAATTTTTTTTTATTTATTATTCTTTTTGTTTTTATTCCGATTTCCCCTAATCGTATGTTCCCCTTTCTCTCACGAGTACCAAAAGTGAAGACCTATTCATGATGTGTCCAATTCATCACCGTGTCTGGGGGGCCCTGAGCCCTCCACGTCGAACCACCCTACCTTAAAAGGGACCAATGACCCCCGCATATGCGTTTTAGGTTTACTAGGTGTACATATAATGTTTGTACATACAGTATGTATATCCCGGTTTGTTTATACAAATGCATGAATTTATGTATTTATATGTCTCTGCATCCTGTATTCCATTTGTTTATTTCATATGTCAAGATGAGAAATGTTACTTCCCCTCCCTCCAATCCTTTCCCTCTTCCTACCACTAAACACCGGCCGCCCCCCCCCCCCACCCCCCTCTACCCACCTCCTTCTCTTTCCCCCCCCCCCCCCCTATCTTTTCCCCCTAAAAATTTTTCGAACCCCCAAACCCCTCTTTCCCCCCCCCCCCTGCGCTGAGGCCAGGTACATGAGTGTGTGGCTCTTGGAGCAATGAGACACCTCCATTCTGTCCTCCCTATACCATGGACACACCAGCCACTCTCATTACCTACCCACCATTTCACACATTAAGGCATGATATAACCCATACATTGAGTCACCATCACACAGCACTCACTATTGGGGGTGACCCACATCGGATACCCTTCACCTTTCACTATTTTCCACATTCCTGGAAACATGTAAAAGTGCATGGCTTGGAAGGCCTTTAAGTCATCTTGTTTATACAAGTACATATGTTTTGTCCATCTAGGACACCGTAGAATAGCCCAAAAGGCTCTTTCCGTATATGTAGAGTAACTTTTTTCCGTCTGAATCCCCATACGGATACAAGCCCATAAGAAAGATGGCGGCTCAGGCATCACGCCCTGAGCCAGCGCACTTCCGCTCTACACAGGACTCTACGAGCGGCGTGCGCGGCGTATAGTTGCACAGCCAGGTAGCCAATCCCCTCCATCCCTTACGTCACTATGCGGAAGTCCATTTAGATACGAGTGTGGCGCCAACATACAGCAAAGGCGCCACACTCGTCCACACAAGGATACTGGTGAGTTATGCATATATGTTCCCCATTTCTCCTCTTCACCCTATCTGTTTCTTTTCTCCCTCTGATAACCTGACATAGTCCACCCACTACCCTCTTACCCGTCCGCACGGTCTGTTTGAGATAAGATACCTGATGTTCTTACTTCAACTTTGAGATCATGTGTATCAATGTAAGGATACAAACTATATTGTTTTTGGAAAACTGCAATTTTGCCTTGTGGGGATATTGATCAGGGATAGCCAATGTTATTGCACATATATATGCTCAAGTGCGCTGGCTCAGGGCGTGATGCCTTTACGAAATATATACAAGGTCCAACCACACTAAAGGTTGGGCAGGAGAAGGGTACATCTGTAATTAAGTGTATTATACACAAATCAAGGGATGAACATGATGGTATTTATTATGTATGGATGCAATTATCTTACAGTATATGTGGGTAATCATGTACCTATACAACATGGTGGGTATATATTGCCCACAGATACAGTCGATCAATGTAGCTTGGTGGGTATATAGGACCCATAAACACAGTCAGAAGTTTCTAATTAATAGTGCAATCATTTGTACACTTCCCAACTTTAACAATGTTTGATGGTGTTTTGGATTTTTGAATTTGTGAATTTTTGGGTTGTTTTTATATATGATCTTCTTTTTCTTCTTCTTTTTTTCTCTTCTCTCCCTTGTTGTTCCTTTATATATTTCAGTTGCTCCTGCTGTAAAAGTTTTTTGCCTGAGGAAGCGGGCTTGGGACCCGTGAAACGCGTTGCAAATTGTATATTTTATTGGGAGTATTTATTAAATGTACTTTATTTATATACAAAATTACACTTGTGTGTGTTGTTGTTGGACGGGTAGGTCCACCCCTACCGCCCACAATTTTATTGATTTTAATTGGCAATCTTTTTTTACTCTATTGGCGCCTCTGTATAACACATTAAAGACAGAAGAGTTAACTTTAGGTTTGCCTGAGGTAAAATGTTTCCTGAAAACTACATGCCTTATCACCATGGTAACAACTCTAGAAGAGTTATTAAAGACAGGAGATAAGCTTAGTGAATTGAGGCCAATGGCATCTAGTTCCTTTGCTCTAGGGTCAGTGTTGTGTGTTTTCTGTCAGCGTTCCTGCAGAGCTGCCACATAAAAAGTTTTTAAAACACTGCCTGTGTAAATATGGCCCGAACACAGATATTGCGTACATCTAAAATGGTTGCCGCAGGAATTTTGGCACCGGAGACAACCACAAGTAGACTATCGGTAAGTTACCAATATTCTACCATGAATCACTTACTCCCTGTTTTTGCTTCTTTCTCATTCACCTCTCTCATGCTGCACCTCTCACAGACCTCCCATGGTGCATGTTTTTTGCCTAATTACCTGCAGAAGCACCACCCTGCCAATCACAGGGCGAGCAGACGCACAGAGCTCTGGAGACAAGAGCTCTGACAGGTATGGGCAAGATGAAGTAAGAGAACTGATATTGTACAGCACTAGGAACAGGGCCGGATTTACCATAAGGCACTGTAGGCACGTGCCTACTGGCACATGATGATGGGAAGGTGGCTCACTACCCTCCCCTAGTGCCTCCCTCATTCACTGTGCAGATTCCTAAGAATGTAAATGAGAGGTTACTAACTAAGCTCTCTGCATTCTACTGACTAGATCTCCCTTCAGTTGGGGGCACCACTGAAGGTACCTCCCGGCTCTGGCTACCTAATGCTAACAGACACCTGTAGCTATCTATCACAGGCAAGGGAAGTAAGGGAGAAGTGACAGCTAGGCCAGTCAGCACACTTGTGGAGCAATTTGGTGGGTGTCTGTAGGTTTGTGGAGGGCAAAGTCTAGGGTGCCAGCACATCTGTGCCTATAGGCTTAAGTGATGTTAATCCAGCTTTAACTAGAAAGCATCTATAGTCTATCACTGCTACTCATTTTAATATTGATTTAAAGAGACACTGAAGCGGAAAAAAATGATGATATTATGATTTGTATGTGTAGTACAGCTAAGAAATAAAACATTAAGGTCAGATACATCAGTCTAATTGTTTCCAGTACAGGAAGAGTTAAGAAACTCCAGTTGTTATCTCTATGCAAAAAAGCCATTAAGCTCTACGACTTTGAAAGTCGTGGAGAGGGCTGTTTTCTGACTTTTATTATCTCAACTGTTCCTGAACTATTTACTTTTTCTCTGCCAGAGGAGAGGTCATTAGTTCACAGACTGCTCTGAAATAATCATTTGTTGTGTAATCTGCACATATTATAGAATGATGCAATGTTAGAAAAACTCTATATACCTGAAAATAAAAATATGAGAATATTTTCTTTGCTGCTAATCTTCTAGTAATTATTCATAGTACACAACCAATTCATTATATCATATATTTTTTTCGCTTCAGTGTCTCTTTAAGTTACATCAAGAAAGTAGAGTTACCTGTTGTTACCCTTTGAAAAACAAGGCCTTCTATAATATAGAACAGCTTACTACACAGGAACCTTCAGATATAAAATAAAGATGATTTATCTATCCTGCTCCTACAGAATCTATATTTAAATAAATAAAATGTATCTTTCTATTTCTAATTTTATACTGACATCTGTAATTCATTTTTTATATAATATAACAATGCTATATTATTATCCTAAGCATGGCTTCAGTGTGACAAATTATAACGTTCCAATTTAAGTTATTATATAAAATCTATATGAGGCATCTGTAATAGTCAATGCCGAGTCAACTGTATTACAACTGTTCAAGCATTGGAAACACCCTGTATTCAAGGTAGACACAAGTACTGGCAATACTAAATTAGTTATAAATTATACACAGAATTTTCTTGTAAACTTGTGCAGGGCAAAGGAAGCCAAGTTATTCCAGGTAGGTCAGCTAAGGAGTATAAAAGGTGTTTTTTCCCTTACAGAGGAAACACACTTCACTTGTTCTCCTGCTCTTGTGCTAATCTAGCTCTACCAAACACAGAAAATGTCTGGAGTTAAAGGAGGACGTAGCAACCAACAAAGCCAACAGAGTGGTGCTTCAGGTGGGTTTGGACAAAGTTTGACTTAGCATGGTGGTGACCAGTGAAAAAGCTGTAAGTACAGGAGTAGACCTTTGAAGGAGAGTAATACAACTACTGCAGTTGTACATCTTTAAATTCCACCAAGATTCAACAAAATGTTTATTTCAGTTTTGATTTGTGTAGCATGAAGAAAGGCTTAACCTGCAGTCACGTGTTTATTTTTTTGTCTGAATCCCGTCTGGCAAAATGTACCTTCACGCTCTGTCTCATAAGCCATTGTCATTCATCTGGAACTGCAAGAAATGGATGATTTGCATATTCAGCTGTGATGCACTGTGGGACACCTCAAGCATCATTCCAACCTGAATAACCACCATACTTTCTGTTTTAAGAAGGCAAACTTCTCTTTTGCATAGCAATTTAGTAAGAGGGCTTTTTGATCCCATTCAGCCCCCTTACACACTCCTAGAAGTTTCAGTTCACCATGAGCTTGCTGGGTAATCTGTAACAACTGCAGGAAATGAGCGAATCTTTCCAAAGGTAAAAGGCATTGCTGGGCTGAGTTCTAGTTTTTTTTAAGTCCCACAATTCAATAAAGTTAAACTATAGTTCAGATTATAGCTTCATATGTACTTGAGGCAAAGTTAGGGCCTGTACACACTGAAAAACGCAGGCAAAAACGCAAGCGCATGCGTTTTTAAAGTGCCTGTAGTTTTAAAAACGCATGCGCTTTTGCCTGCGTTTTTTGTGCGTTTGCGTTTTTCTTGTAATTGCTGATTGGCTAAAGAATCCTTTGTTTTTTTTCTAGTTTACATTTCAACAGGAATCAGGAGATTGCAGAGTCTTCTGGGATACTGACTTCTGAAAAACGCAGGCAAAAACGCAAGCGCATGCGTTTTTAATGCGTTTTTCATGCGCTGCGCTTAAAAAAGCGCAGCAGGCACTGCGTTTGCGTTTTTTTAAAAATGCATCGCACCAGTGTGTACAAGTCATCACGATTTTCATTCTTTTTCAAAAGACCTTGCGTTTTTAAAAACGCATGCGTTTTTAAAAACGCAACGCAAGCGCAGCAGTGTGTACAGGCCCTTAGACTGTCAGTTTCTGAAACATATTTTTCTGGAAAACATTGCAATATAACAACAAGTGTCAAAAAGTCATAGGGGTGGGTGGAATGATATTATCTATTAATATCAACAAATGTGCATGTTTTCATGATCAGCGTATAATAAATCCAAAACCTTTTGTTATGTATAAGTATACAGGAGGAAGAGCACACAGTAATAAGTTCCTGATTGTTTTTTTTAGCTGAAGGTCTCCAGTTTTTAAACTGGAGACCACAGTCTGGCTACAGTGACCAGACAGGGTGCAGTGGCCTTATGTTCCCAATGCACAGAAATCTTGGCTTTCTGAATTTTAATAGTTGTAGTCGACTTTAATGAAAAAAATAGGGAACCATGCATGTGTATGGACATTTTTGTATTTATTGCTAGTGATCACACTGCCTGGCTGGCAGGCTGCATTGACCATGAAATTAATGTGCGATGGCTTTGCATTGTGGTCGTGATTGTGAACTGTTTTCTTTTTTTTTTTTTAAACCTAAATACTGTGCTAGCACATGTGAACACAGTGTGTAAAAATGTGACTTGGGAGATTCATCAAAATTCCAATGCCACATCCTTTGTGTGTTTTCTAACTTTTTTTTGTACTTTTCTTCTGTATCTTATTAATCCTGACTAGCACTGCAGAAAGCCACCCACCACCCTTTCCTATTGTTTGCCCATTGTCAACTGCCCTAGCATCAGCATATATATTTAAATTCAGAAAGGCTCCCTATTGGTCTATTTATCTGGAACAATAAGTATACTTGGCAGCAAATTCAAACCATCTTTAATGGAAAATTTCCATTTAGATTCCTACCAAAGCTTACTAGAACTTGCTGCCAAGGATTCCTATTGGCTCCTTTGAAGGAATCCTTAGCTGGTGGCATGTGAATGATGGATGAAAACAGCAGGGCAGTGCTCTGCAAACAGAGAAAAAAAAAAGTAGGAACAGAAAAAAATTAGCATTGGAAAATAAACATGGATTACAGCCCTAGATATTAAAAATAGCAAAAATAATCTGATTTATTTCATTTTTTATACTGTTTTATCCTGTATTGTAAATAAGTAAGGGGTCAAAAATGACCCCTTTCACCTACTATGGAAGCAATATAGTTACATGTCACCCATAATCTATTTCCATTTATTTAACGAAAACATTATTTTAAGATAAAGTGTACAGGTTTGCAGTTTGTTTTGATTAAAAATCCTGTGCATTTTAGAATAGAAGTTGGGTATAACGATGCAAATACTATGTGCATAGCTACAGTAAAGTCTTATTATAGCTAAATCATTTTTCTATTTTTTCTTAAATAGCTGGTGGAGCTGGACAACAAAGTATTAGTCAGAGCATTGGTGGAGGTAATAAATCAATCACTGCATTAATTTAACACAAATAACTAGGCTGTTTTCCTTTTTGTCTTTCTCTGCCTGAAAAAGTTAAACATCAGGTATGCAAGTGACAGTTTCTGCCAGGGTTGGACTGGGTCTTTAGCATAACCCTCACTGATAAGTAATTACAGCTATAAAACACTTTCCTGTCAGTAAATGGCTTCTGAGAGCAGGAAAGAGATAAAAATTGTCAATAATTCATAGATTTAGAGCTCTGGAATACTTCAATGAAGATGTCATTGAGCATAGACAATGAAACAGTAAAAACTTAAAAACTAGATTTAAATATAAAATAAACCTGTGTGATATCGAAAAAAAAGTAATTTTTTAGGAGAAGGACGACAGATACAATTGTTTCTCTCATCAGTTTATTTTCACCTCGGATGTCCTTTAAGGCCTAGTTTTCACTTGTGCATTGTTCAACAACACAATCGCAATGTGATATGCAGGGACTTAAAAAGCCCATTCAATTTAATGCTACAATTCCCATGGCTGCATGCACTGTGCAATGCGGTTCCATCCATTACAATGAACCGGAGAGCAAGGCAAATTGCTATTTATGGTGCACTGCTACCTGTATTGCAAGCACCCCACAAGTGGGGATGAGGCCTAAATTCTAACTATGGATTTGTTTATACTGTGCTGCCAGCCACACAGTAGTGCATTTCTTCTGAAAAACAAAAAAGTGCAGTACATGTTATTGATTGAGTGTAACAAAGTAAATAGCATACAATGAAATGTCTGTAAGGCCTCGTTCACATCATTTAGCGCAGATGGCTGTGCGATCGGAATGCAACGCGTCTGATCGCACGCCATCTGCGCTACTATGCACTGCGCTAGAGGTCCCATTCACTACAGTGAATGGGATCTGCGCTGCAATTCCCAGAAATGCATGCAGCAGTTCGATAGCGCATCGTGCTGCTGCGCAGCGCAATACAATGGGAACAGTAGAAGGGCTGTCTATGCCCTTCTACCATTCTTGCGTGTTGGACACTATGCGCACTGCCAAAATGCACACGGCAGCGTGCATAGTCTGAGCGAGCTCTTACTGCAGTTTGCTTTTTCTAACTTTTTTTTTTTTCAAACAGCTGGTGGGGCTGGTCAGTACGGTCAAACTCAGAGCTCTGGCGCAGGTAAGAAATGATGCTGAATGATGTCCATATCTCAGCAACGCATGGGCCAACATGCAAATCCCTTTTTCTCCTCAGTTTTCTCCTAGGTGATAATTTTTTATCTTTCATTTTGCATTCAAATAACTTTTCAGCATTTTGCAAACCAAAAAGTACCAAAAGTAGTAGAAAAAGTGCGATCAAAATTATGTTGTGTATTTTATTGATTGCTGGTGGTTTAAAGGGCATTTTATTGACAAGGGCCTCAATTCAATAAAAATGAACGCCTTCGGTAATGCTGAAAACAGCTGATTTTACCAATCACTTTCCCAAATTCCAGTTCACTGAACCTGTTTCTGCACAGAAAATTAGAACTACTGATTAGTGGAGTAAATTACTTGTGCTGTAACTGTCTCAAGAAATGTCAAGAAATTGCAATTCACAAAGATTTATGCATTTGGTAAATCGGACAAAAGTGTTTGATATTTTTCTCCAGCTCTTACTAGCTGATAACTTACTCCCTCCATGCTTTCTCCATGCAGTATCACTGACAGACAGTCAATAGGGAGAGCCAGGCAGCCAATAGGGGGAGCACTGCTTCTCACGCTGATTTGATTCTACATGGTGGAAGGTGGGTCTTCACTGTAGCAGAGTAGGGGAATGTGACATTTTATGAGACTTTTCTGCATCCCTTTAGATGTCAAAATCTGTATACTGTTATACCGAAGAGCTCCCCCTGGTGGCGGCAGCACATCTAAAGGGGTGTCGGAGATGCACTAGAGACAGAAAACCCAGACCCACATACACAGCTTCCTACCTCAGTGCTAACCTACTCCACAGTTAGAAAGTGACACTTACCGAGCAAGACTTAGTGAATTGAAGCATGTTTGTTCAGTAAATTACCAAACATCTGCCTCATGCGGAAAATCTTTAGTGAATTTGGTAATAAAGTGTAAAATACCGAATGCGGTATTTTACCGCCCTAAATGATTTTACCGAACTTCCTTTAGTGAACTGAGGCCAAGGTGTGAAAATATCAACTTGGAGAAAACTAAGGAAAACAAATGAATTTCACATGACCCATGATGTTTTACAATGTGAAATTGTATTATAATATACTCATTTAAAATAAAATATAGTTTCTTAGTTGCTACTAGGAGTTTCCTAAGCTGTTAACAGCTGAAATTGTACCGTGTTTTATGCCAGCCACACAGCTGCTAATAATGTATAGTTTACATTTCCTTCTGGACAAAAAACCCTTTATAAACGCTACAGATGTTAGTTGTCGGGCATAAAAATGTAAATAGCATACAAAAGAATTTCTACTGCTACAACTTGCAATCTAACTTCTTTTTTTATTTTAAACAGCCGGTGGGGCTGGACAGTACAGTCAAACTCAAAGCTCCGGTGCAGGTAAAAGCAATGATTGTATCAATTTTACCATAGCAATATAAAAAGAGTTACATAGATTCGAGCATCCCCACATTAGCGGTAACCAAACCAGCTGATTTGTCACAGTGACAGATCTGTGACTGAGCCGTATCACCCAGAGCCACAACTTGGAAATAATTGAAATAATTGTGAGTGACTGTCTTTGTCTCAGCAACATATGATTAAATATACTCCGTTTTTTTTTTATGCAGACATAAACTTTATAGGAAAACACATATAGCTCCTCAGAAATTCACTGTGTCAACTTTAGAGAGATTAGCCTGTCTGATTAGGCCTTATCAGCAAGTAATTAGCAAGTGTTAGTCAGAGCTTTTAGCTATGTCTGAACTGTGCCTTGTTGTACCCTTTTTCTGGGCTAATATGTAAACACTGGAGATTAACGCTTTCTGTGCTCCCAGGATGTAAACTTTGCACTGAGTTTTTGTAAGATTCCTGTAAGTTGTAAAGAAGAATTGTTTTCCTTTAAAGGTTATTATGCAGTTGCTTATCTTTTAGAGCAGAAAGGAAGTTCTGATTTTAGGTCTGCTCTAAGTGGTATCTCTCAGTTGCTAGTAGGTGTATGCTAAGCAGCTAACAGCTACAATGATTACATTGTTTTATACTAGTTGCTACCAACAGCTACTATCTACATGTTGTGCTGACTGCTAGCAGTAGCAATATGTTGCTCCAAGCAACTTTCAAACTAGCTACGCACTGATTACAGAGAATAGTAGTT
This sequence comes from Hyperolius riggenbachi, assembly GCF_040937935.1. Lineage (NCBI taxonomy): Eukaryota > Metazoa > Chordata > Amphibia > Anura > Hyperoliidae > Hyperolius > Hyperolius riggenbachi. Next base: position 148,461,970 of record NC_090655.1, read on the forward strand.
GCTACAAGTATCTACTACACGTCGCCCTACATGCCATAACCCTTACTGGTATAAAACACCATTTCAAGTTAAATGTAGCATTTGAATCATATACTAAACAAATACCCTCTATGAGCACTGTATACTTGCAGAATCTAACTTTTTTTCTTTCTGACACAGCTGGTGGTGCTGGACAGTCCATTCAAGTTCAAAGCTCTGGAGCAGGTAATGAATCAATGACTGCATCAGTTATACAACAATAAATTAAAGAAAACGGTTTTAATGATTTTAATGATTACAATATAATGTATGTCATTGTATTAACACTGAGAAGGAAGGTACATGGAACAATCCTACTCCTACTGTAGTGACAACAGTGATTCAATTTAAAGGGAACGTAGCTGCAAATTAATATTACGTACTAACGTCACCGTCCGTTCCTCTCAAAATCTCACCATTTTCTTCTTACAGTGATCCCTTCCAGCTCTGACAATATTTTGTCAGAACTGAAATATACCAGTTGCTGTCAGTTATATATCAGCAGCTGTCAGTTACAACTGAATGTGCAAGGTAATATCCAATGTTTCCATATGGCTCAAGTGGGTGATATTACAGTTTAACAGAGTGCTGACAGGAGGCTGTTATGGGGTAAAGGCCATTTTCAAAATGGAGGACAGGGAATTCCATTGATCACAGTGGACAAATAGGACGCAGGAGAGGAGAAAGAGATTGAGTAGTAGACTACACCGGAGGTAAGTATAACCTGTGTATGGTTATTTTGACTTTTTATTTTCAGTTCAGGTTCTCTTTAAGCATAAACAGAACTCTGGAGACTTGTTAAACTGCACATTCATAATATGAAATGAAAATGCTGGGCCTGGCGACTATGTTGGATTAATTCATGACTACCCATGTCTCTGCAACAAATGATAGACACGTGCTAATTTAATTCTAATCTCTTGGGTATTAGCAAGTAAGTGACTGCTCGGTTGCTAACAATTTTGTGTTTGTACCTGCCACATAGTTTCTAGTACTAGACATTGTCGAATATATTATATGTTTAGCTTCATTCTGTCAAGTAACAAGTTACTTAGAGGAGCCCTCTCGTTCCTGAACTGTCTTCATATCACCTAATGTGCATGTGCACAATCAATTTATTCTCATTGGTTGTTTGCCGTTGCTCAGTAGAGTAGGAGTGAGTTGCTCCTATATTGTTGCCGCAGTTGTGTGGCTTAGAATGTGGGCTGATGAAGAGAACAAAAAATTGAATGGTCTGCAAACAGCTTCACAGGGTGGTGTCCCCTGTACAGATGAACTATTCTGCAGTCAGCAGCTTTATGGCAGTAAATTGATGACTTTTATAGTTTTAGTTGTCCTTTAAGTATAGTTTGCTTGTTGCTTTAGACAAAATTCTCTATAAATTGTACATTAGTTATTGCCTGTAACAATGTAAATAGTATACCATGGAGTATCTACAAATACGTGTCCTAGCTAACATTTTTTATTTTTCTGAAATAGCTGGACAGTACAGTCAGAGCTCCGGTGCAGGTAAGAAATCAATGACTGTGTAAGTCATATCCTAACAGTAAAAATAATTAGTTTGATCATTGAAATGATAAGACTAAGGCTGTAGACACACTATGAGCTCTTTCTGACCATCAGCGCTTCCTGAGCATTTTTTTTTTAAATTTTCCCATTGACTTGAATTAAAATAGCTGTAAAATCGCGGTAAAATTGCAGTGATTTTACCGCAATTTTAATGCAAGTCAATGGAAGCATTTTTAAAAAACACTTACACAGTACTGATGGTCAGAAAAGCACTCAGAAAGTGCTCATAGTGTGTCTACAGACTTGTCAGCACATTAATAATGATGAGAAGAGATTTATCCAGACTGATGAAAATGCAGTTGCATTTTGTGTACAGATTGAAATGGGACCAATCAAATGTGGTTGCAGCCCATCATGATTGGTCCAATTTCATACTGCTTACTAAATGCCCCCAAAGGTGCATCAATGCAGGAAATTAACATTTTATTAGTGATCGCTAATAAGAAGGACGTTACAGCATCATTCTTGAGATTTGTTAAAGAGTAATTGTCAGGCTGCGGAAGCTAATTTAAACCTCTATTCTCCTGTGTTAAACAGTTTAGACGGAAGCCAAAAAGGCAATAGTGAAGATAAAAATCTCTCTTTCATTTGATGTGTGCTTATCAGCAAAGCTGTTAGACCCAAGCTCTTAAGAGGACGCAAGCCGCAAACCATACTGCAAAGCATTCTGGGGCCCTCCCCTCGGCTGCTAATGAGAAGTTACAGGGTCAAGTAACAATAGCATGTAACTCAGTCCAGCGCACAGCACTGATTAATCTCCCGGCAGAGTACACTGCAGGAGTCCGCTATTGTTCCTAGCCACATGGCTAATTAATATTCACTGCAAACTAGTGTTATTCAGTACGAGCTTTTCTGTGATCAGGAAGCAGGGAGGACATGACCACACATTTGGCTTCATGGAGACAGACAAACATGGAGCCTGCCATGAGCTGTCAGGAGCATCATTCTCTGCATATACTATATAAAAATTCTGTGAAATCCAAACGTGGACAGTGAAATGCATATGTAATGTAAGTACAGCCTATATTTAGCTACTGATATATGTGTTTATTTTCTCTGAGACCCTATACCTAACAGCTCCTCTTTAAAACACATTCACAATATGAAATCAAAATACTGCACCTAGCTAACTAAGGTATCTCCAGTGATCCATGTAGATCTCCAGTGAGGGTATCATAAGCAATCCAATAATCATGGACTAAATTATCTAAAGACAGTCTACATTTAAGTAGTTATGATAGTCCACACTTACCTGTGTGATATCAGATACATAGTAAAGGTTGCTGAAAAAATGCTAATTAATGGTTGTGTGATGGCTATTGAATGCTGTATCCCTTATCTGTCACTACACAAAAACCCTTTGTGACTACTGTATAAAGCAGTTGCTTGGTATAACAATGTACATAGCATACAATGAAATGTCTAAAGGTTCAAGATATAATATTAAACTCATTTGTGTTTATTTTTCTGAAGCAGCTGGTGGGGCTGGACAATACGCTCAAAGTCAGAGCTCTGGAGCAGGTAATAAATCAGTGACTATGTCAATCATACCACAAAAAGGATATGTGTATTGATTAGAGTATTAGCCAGTGCATGACGAATGGGAAGGACTGCATTGTTCCTACTGCTCACTTGCTTTACAGTGATGAAGTTTGACCACTTGCTGTGATTGGGGCAGTATATCTAGGCCCGTAAGACTTCATCTAATGTCTCAGGGGCGTAGATACTCATCTTCAGGGTTCTAAGCATATCATGTGCACATGCACCCGTGCTCACCCTGTCACCAGCCATTACAGCACAGATTGGTGAATGGGAACATATCAAAGCCAATATCAGACATACCAACAACATACCAAAGTCAATAAAAATGCCTGAATAATGAATGATCTCTGCTGTAACAAACAGCAGAGATCATTCATTGAAAGTGCCAAAAAAACCACCCTAACTTTCACTTTCTTTTCTACTTAGAAAGCTGTTATAAAAGTGCCCTACAATAAAAAAAATCTACACATAAAAACAAAAACACTTGTAAAAAACTATCAAAAAAACAAAAACAAAGTGACAGCATTTAAAAAAACAACATCAATATTTATGTTGGGGATCAGTTTTTTATTTTGTATGTATGAGGGTATATTATTGTTATTTTGCAAATTTATAAAATAGGATCCATTCACTGTCAGTTTTTTCACCCCAGTAAAACGAGAATAAACATGTCAGTTTTTTGCTGTGGTGGAAACCGAGCCTAAGACTGTATCTACAAAACTGCTATTTTACTAACCTTATTGCAGCTGCCACTATATTCAGGAAAGTGTACACTTTGTACTCAGCAAAAATCCTTTATATGTATTGTGTATATGACCATATAAATATTATACAAGGAAATGTCTATATCTACTACATTTCAATATAATTAACATTAACTCCTGTTTTATATTTCTAAAACAGCTGGTGGGGCTGGACAATACAGTCAGACCCAGAGCTCCGGTGCAGGTAATAAATCAATAACTACCCAGTTCATTCATTGTACCACTATAGTCCCTAATTGTTCTAACTAACTTTTTTTTACATTTCTAAAACAGCTGGTGGGGCTGGACAGTATAGTCAGACCCAGAGCTCTGGTGCAGGTAATACATCAATAACTACTAGTATATTCATTGTCCCACTATAGTCACTAATTGCTCTAACTAACTTTTTTTTTCTTTACATTTCTAAAACAGCTGGTGGGGCTGGACAGGCCATACAAACTCAGAGCTCCGGTGCAGGTAACCAATCAAAGGCTTCATTAATTTACCACAACAAAGTAACAAAAATTGGTTTGATAATTGCAGTGATCAGAAGATATGTCAGTGCACCAATAATGAACTGGTTACTCTCTCATCTCATCCACTATAAAGATTGCAGTGATGACATATAATGGTCATTTAGATGCAAGTAATTCCAAGTTGATACAGAATTAAATCTGATTGTACCTGATTGCATCCAGTCTGTTCACCATCATACTACATAGATGCATGGTATATCTAACAAAGATTGTATAGTGAGACTGAAGTCGTGTTGTCAGTTTTATTTATGACAATTGGCAAACTGAATGAATTAGTTAAAGTATGGGCTATGTCCCATTTGCACCTCTGCTACAAGTAGCTGGCTGATAGTGATTTGTAGCTCCATAGACTTAACTTAGTGTTCTAGCTAGATACAGCATCAGCTGTCAAGCAAGCTAAACAAAGCTAGTTATAGAGATCTCTAGCTGCTGCGAATCTCTGCTGTACAATACTAATATGCTTTGAATCTTTCAAGCGAAAGCACCATTTCAAGCAAATTGCATTTCGTTAAGAGAAAGATACAATGGAATATCTATTGCCACAACTTTCTATAACTAATAACTTCTTTTTATATATTTCTAAAACAGCTGGTGGGGCTGGACAGTACAGTCAAAGTCAAAGTCAAAGTCAGAGCTCCGGTGCATGTAAGAAATTATTATTTTTAGTAATACTGATTTACAGTATGTGCGCTATTATCAATGACTGTATTCATTTTGCCACAACAAAGTAAACAGAATCAAAATGATAACTGTAATGTGTGTTAACAATGAGAAGGATGGTACATGGGTGACGGGAAATTTGGGCGCCCTCTAGTGGTGGAAGTTTGGGTGCCGCCATAGGCGCACATAGAAATATCGGCTTTAAGGGGAAAATATGGGCACCTTTTGCGTGTTTTTTTGCAGCGATTGGCGACGGGGGCCTTGGAAGGTTAAGATTAGCCATAGGGGGTAAGTAGTTAATGTTAGCCATGGGGGTGGTTATGGTTAGGCATGGGGGGGGTTAAGATTAGGCATCATTAGTGGGCGGGTTCAGTGTGAAAATATGGTTGATTAGTAACAGTAAAATCTAGCTAAACATAACCCTAAAGTTAAAATATAATTTGCAGCTACATAAATGTGTGCTATGCTATACATCTCTGCTAGACTGCCACATGCCACCCATATGCCATTACCCTTATTGGGATAAAATATCCTTTCAAGCTTTACTTAACAGTTTGCATTTTGCACTGCATAAAAACCCTGATAAATGCTTTATTTGGTAGTGTTTGGGGCGTAACAATATAAACAGATTTCAATGGAATATCAACAGCTACAACTTGCTATAACTAACTCATGTTTTATATTTCTGAAACAGCTTTTGGACAGCAGAGTATCAGCCTGAGCTCTGGTGGAGGTAATAGATCAATAAGTGCATTCATTTTCACACAGCAAAGCACAATAGGTCTAGTTTGATAATTATATACATTAGAATACATATCAGTGCACTAATACTGAAACGTCATTCACTCTTACATCTCACCCAATTTAAAGGGACACTTAAGTCAAACAAAAAAAATGAGTTTTACTCACCTAGGGCTTCCAATAGCCCCCTGCAGCTGTCCGGTGCCCTTGCCGTCTCCCTCCGATCCTCCTGGCCCCGCCGGCAGCCACTTCCTGTTTCGGTGACAGGAGCTGACAGGCTGGGGACGCGAGTGATTCTTCGCGTTCCCAGACACATTAGCACCCTCTATGCTGCTATATGGTATATGATATATGCTATAGCAGCATAGATGGCGCTATTGTGGCCAGGAACGCGAAGAATCACTCGCGTCCCCTGCCTGTCAGCTCCTGTCACCGAAACAGGAAGTGGCTGCCAGCGGGGCCAGGAGTATCGGAGGGAGATGGCGAGGGTACCGGACAGCTGCAGGGGGCTACTGGAAGCCCCAAGTGAGTAAAACTCATTTTTTTTGTTTGACTTAAGTGTCCCTTTAAAGTATGCAGCGTGCAAATGGACACATTAACAGAATTTTAGCAGTCTATGCTAAAATACAACTTTATATTCTAGCAACCACTCTGGTCAGCATCAACTGGAGTATGGGAGGCACCCAAAAAGTAAAAACAAGACATTTAAAAGGAGGGCAGGACAGACTCCTGAAGAAGGGCAAATGTTTACTGAGCAGGATTTATTAGCACCAAATAATGCATTTCATTGGTCACAACTATCTTCATCGGGATCAAATGTAGACCAATAACCAGGTTAGTTAATCATGTATGTAACTGACTATTCCTGCACTTGAACCTGATGAACAGGGCTTGCATTATTTGGTGTCATGCTCAACATAAAATTGTCCTTCATCAAGAGTTAGAGACTCATTATAATGACACATAGTAGAATGCAGTAAACTAGTCAGGATACCCACTTTTACAGCAATTCTTCTGGTTCCAGCATCATAAACTCTTCCTAAATCTACAGTATATACTGCTGTTTATTGGTATGCAGCCCTACCATCGCAGTGATGCTTAGCCTAGGCTGTTTAGCTATTCACAATTCTTCTCTCATAGCACTCTGGGAGATCAAGCATCCTCATCACTGGCTTCACCTGTCAGAACTAAAGATTTCAGAATGTAAATAAGGGCAAAGCAAAGACAAGGACACTGACTTGAATTTACAAATGACTATTGTAAAAAAAAAAATAGTTTATTCAGTATGGTATTTTGCAATAGTCTAATCAGCATCAGCTGGAGTGTGGAAGGCACACAAGAAGTGAAAAAAAGACATTGAGACATTAAAAGTCAAGTCAAACTCTTGAAGAACCCCCTACCCCCCCCCCCCCCCCAAAAAAAAAAAAGGGCAATGGTATTCATTATAGTATTTTGACTACAGTTTCTCCACAATAGTTTTCACTTGTTGGATACACTTATACCCCCCCCCCCCCATCCTTAACACACACACACATGCACACATATACACACACACACACACACACACACATACACGCTTACCCAAACACACCGATACATCTTACTGACTGTACATAGTAAACTTTTGTCCATTTCTTTTTCATTCAGGTAGTGCAGGAGGTGCTGGACAGGGCTCCTGTGGTGCTGGAAAGCCAGGTAAATATATTACAACTTTCTAAGCAACAAATACATACAGGCAAGTACAACTTTAAGAAATCCAGATTATATTATAAAATGAACAGTCATGCTACTAAAACAATATATGAAAATATTGTACAGATAAGATGCTTTCTTCTGTTACATTTTCCCCAGTAACAGATATTACTGTTTCTTTTCAGGAGCTGGCGGCGGACAATGCCAAAGCCAAGGGGGGAGCTCAGGTACACAATATATCTAAACATTGCCGTAAGAAACCTGACTATCAGATGCTAAATGAAAATCAAGAAATAAACTCTCTTTGCAGATAAACTATTGAACAAATAATAAACAAAAATATATATTTCCTATATCCAAATATTGTTCACTATTCATTACTTCAATTATAGCTATTACATTAAAAGCTTCCTTATTGGTTATGATGGATTTTATGATGGACTTTATAAACATACTAATATGCTTTTCATCTGTTACAGGAGGCGGACAGGGTCAGATCCAAGTCCAGCAGTCAGGTAAAAAGAGACAGAATTAATCTACAGTATATTTTTCACTTCTAATACTGTTACCACATGAAATATTTCATATGCATAACACCCTAATTATCTGGTCATGATCATGTCCAAAAGCAGGAAGTGATCACACAGCAAATCAGAGCGTGACACATCTATCAGCTGATCAAACTGATCATATGCGTCATTTATTTCCATTACTTTACCTAAGAGGGGGGCATAAGTTGGGCAGACCAAATGGATATTAAAGACTCATTTGTTAAATTTTTTTAGAATAAAACTCAGGGGGGCCATATGCTATTTACTTTTTTCTTAAGATTTCTCCTAGTTTATATCTCCACACCTTAGCCTTTTCAGCCACCAGCAAGCACGAAAATACTCAAAATCATTTTGAAAGTACTTTTTAGTACTTTTTCAATTATAGAGTGCTTAAAGTTTGTTTTAAATAAAAGAAGAAAAATGATCTCTTAGGAGAAAACATAGGAGAAAAGTGAATTGCATATGGCCCAGGGTGCTTTTATCCTTAAGGCGGGTAAATATTAATGCAAATTCACTAAATACCCCTTTAATACTCATACATTAGTTTTGACTCAATTATAAATATGCATATTAATGTACTGTTTATTGCTTGCTTTGTTGTTACTGTCAAGTGTGGACAAATTGTGAGCTTCTGCTCCATATAATACAATGTAATTAATACTTATCTTTCAATCAGGAGCTGGCTCTGGAGGTTGCCAAGGACAAGGTGGGTTATGGGGCAAAACAGGTACCCACTCATTATATAACTAACACTTGCCTGACTAAAAGCTTGTGTAAATCATCATCCAATATATCAATATTATGTCTACCTCTCGGTTTCAATTGAAATTGGTTTATAAACATCATTTAACACACACACACACGCGCACACTAGCGCGCGCGCACGCACGCACACACACACACACACACACACGCACGCACGCACGCACGCACGCACGCACGCACACACACACACACACACACACACACACACACACACACATACAGAGAGAGAGAGAAAGAGAGAGAACACTTTTTTTTTCTTTTTTTTTACTAATAATACATTAAGGCTGGTTAAGCAGCTACATTTGGCTAGTAGATCATTAATTGGTATGATTACGGTAAGTTCCCAACTTCTGCATAACAAACTGCTTGCAAATCTGCAGGAAGGGAGGGGGGAGAGGAAAGTAATGAGGGCCACCAGAGGAACGTGGCCCACAGTGGAAAAAAATGTGCTGTCCTCTGAGATTTGGGAACACATTAGTATATGTCTATAATTATAGCAAAAAGGTTTGGTAGCAATGAAAAATGCAATTAGATTATTGAATCCATCTGTTTTTTCACTAATACCTCCAAACTGTTTTTATATCCAGATCCCAGCCAGTGCCAAGGTCTAAGCCCACTCCCAGGATCTGGAGCACCCAAGAAGTGAACACACTGGATTATCAAAATGGCATAACCCATCACCCGATTTATACTCGAGCGATAGTCATGCCTTTTGTGATTCTTTCATTAAATTAAATTATCATTGATCTCCAGTATCTTGTGTTTTTCTAAATAGACTAAACATCTTCAGTATCTCTAGTTTATTATAAAATAGTTGCAGATTTACTACCTAGTTCACAGATATAGCTATGAGGCATACATTTAGCAACGTTTGTGTGTGCAGAAAGTGTGTGTGTGTTTAGCAACGTTTATGTGTGCAGAAAGTGTGTATATGTGTGTATATGTCCATGCGTGTGTGTGTGTGTGTGTGTGTGTGTGTGTGTGTGTGTGTGTGTGTGTGTGTGTGTACAGTGATGTTTTGTACAGTGCTAGATAGTAATGAGATGACATTGGGCAGCTTATCTTTTATTTCTCATAAAACCAGTCATATAAGAACAAAAAAGACAAATGTTGGTCGATTCAGTCAACCTAATAACCGGCATATGAATGCATGAGTAAAGCAGTCATACACAGTAACAACAAAAATATGGAAAAGCCCCCAACCCACTTAAAATGAAGCCAAGATATACACATCACGCCGTCAAAGAACAATATATTGAGAACGTATCGTTAAAAAATTCCCGTGGATGTAAAGGTGTGAGCTGAAAAGCCACAATGAGGCCATCTCATTCTGAGGGCCTTATGCCAACAGTGGATGGTAACACAGTCTATGCTTACGCATATATTTGGATGGACACAAAGTTACACAATGATGATATCTGAGGTTTACTGTTGGCCTAAATGCTTGTACACATGTTAGATCAAAGTTGTTCTTAGGAATTTTTCTTGATTGCTAGGGTGACACTGTGGTTAATTAGTCCTGTACAGACATACACCTTGGCAGTAGCCAAATAGCATGTACTGTCAAAAGAGAGGAGAGGCGACCAGGAAATGCAGAAGTGAGTGGCTTCTGGATAGAGGCTAGATTCTTGGCCAATATTGTGTTCTCGGGCATAGATTGTCTAGCAGGTGTATAGAGCTTACACCTTGCAAGATGCAGTTAACAGCCTGGAAGGGGGTGTGTTACGCAGAGAAGATATGGACAAAACCTGGCAGTAGGGACGTAGCAATAGGGGTTGCAGAGGTTGCGACCGCATCGGTGCCCTCAGGCCAGAGGGGCCCCAAGGGATCCTCACTCAACTGCAATTTAGCTTTCTATTGGTCCTGTGCTCATAATAATCACTTCTATAGATACTTTGAATAGTGGTAATCATTAACAAACTTCTCCCCATTCCCTTCTTGCACCTCTGACACTGTATCAATTGTTATGTATAGAGTGCTTGGGGGGCCCCATTGTAAAACTTGCATCGGGGCCCACAGCTCCTTAGCTATGTCACCAGGGCCGGATTTGTACTTCTTACCGCCCAAGGCCGACTATTACCAGCCGCCCCAACCGAAACCGTATCCTACCACCTCTCTCCACACACACCCAAACTTTTTGGGCCGATGGTGTCCACTATTGCGGCTAGTGCCGAGGTCTCCATGGCAACGTGAAGTGAATCAATCATGTCACACGGGGGAACTGGTCAATCAAGCGATCTACAGGTGATGGGCGTGCTGGGAGCCTTCCACCACACACACATAGTCAAAAGTGGCTCACAATTGGACATTGGGTGGGGTCAGCAACGCGTAAAAGTGAGTCCTGTACCCACTGCTGTCTCCAGGGTAACAGCGCTGGCCAATCAATAATTAAGAAATGGGTACTGTGAGACGCTGCCTTCTGTATTCTGTACTATTTGCTGGTGCTGCCCCTGGTCCTTTCATCCCCCACACCAAGTACGTGAGAACCAGCCTTCTGTAACTGCCTGCAGCTGCTGCTATGTCATTGGACAAGGTCTGGCTTTTTGCTAGTCACACACTGTTCACAAACGTTTGGTTAACGGACTGCAGCTGCCTGTAACACAGCACAGGCAGATGCCAGCTGGTACTAATAGTGCAGTTATCCTGACCACTTTCATTTTTTTGGACACTTGCAAATAATGCCCACTGTCTGCAGGCCGCCCCTTGTTTATCTGGTGCCCTAGGCCATGGCCTATGTGGCCTTGCCAGAAATCCGGCCATGTATGTCACTGCCTGGCAGTCAGTGCATATAGGAGCACATTGAAAGTCAATCTCACTTACCAGTCATGAATTTATTTCTCAGTATAGCAGTTAACTTATTACATTCAAAAGTTCATGCTAGACAGCCAAACGTCTTCCTAAAAATAGGGAATCTAGAGAGTGCCAAAAAGACTGCCAGAAGCATTAAATCCAGTAACTAATGCCCATGTAAGGACAAGCAGTTGGCCAAGCAAGGGCAAAAATCATCCACGACTGCCAACGTTCTTTGCAAAAAAAATTTCTGACAATTAAATGTTCATCCACTTCCCATGTCTACAGTATACTAAAATCCAACCCAAATAAACCCTGTGTACACGATCACTGCCAGGTGTTGCCCTCCATATGGCTTGTAGTCTGAAATATAGTTTCATGCAGAGCTGTAAGCCACAGAAGTGCCTCTTCATAGCACACCTACCACTAGTCCACTAGTGTAGGAGTCATTTGCGCTTGGAATGCAGCTGTCTGTCTTTTGTTCATTTCAATAGGGATGCACAAGCAAAGGCGTCTGCAGAAAATTTTCCGGGGAGGGGCAAAAAAAAGGGGGGGGGGGGAGCCATGCGGCGCCGCACTGAAATACGGGGAGAAACTTGCATGTACTGTGAACAAATATTAGGGTAGGCCAAAAAACAGGCGTGATCATAGATTAGGATGTGGGTGTGGTCACAGTTGGAGCCAAGTTTACATGCACTTAGCAATGGTGGGACATTAGACTAGGACTATAGTAGGAATTAGATTGAGAGTGCCTCCGACACAGGTGCCCCCCAGTTGAGGTAGTGACAGGAGCTCCCAGTTTAGGTAGTGACTGGTTCCTCCCAGTTTAGGTAGTGACAGGTGCCCCCCAGTTTAGGTAGTTCCAGGAGCCCACAGTTTAGTTAGTGACAGGAGACCCCAGTTTAGGTAGTGACAGGTTCCCCCCAGTTTAGATAGTGACAGGTGCCCCCCAGTTTAGGTAGTGACAGGTTCCCCCAGTTTAGGTAGTGACAGGAGCCCCCCAGTTTAGGTAGTGACAGATTACCCTCAGTTTAGGTAGTGAAAGGTTCCCCCCAGTTCAGGTAGTGACAGGATCCCCCAGTTTAGGTAGTGACAGGAGCCCCCAGTTTAGGTAGCAACAGATTCCCCCCAGTTTAGGTAGTGACAGGTACCTCCTAGTTTAGGTAGTGACAGGTTCCCCCCCAGTTTAGGTAGTGACAGGTGTCCCCAGTTTAGGTAGTGACAGGAGCCCCCAGTTTAGGTAGTGACAGGTTCCCCCAGTTTAGGTAGTGACAGATTTGCCCCAGTTTAGGTTGTGACAGATTACCCCCAGTTCAGGTAGTGACAGGTTCCCCCCCCACCCCCAGTTTAGGTAGTGACAGGAGCCCCCAGTTTAGGTAGTGACAGGTTCCCCCCCAGTTTAGTGACAGGTGCCTCCAGTTTAGGTAGTGACAGGAGCCCCCAGTTTAGATAGTGACAGGAGCCCACAGTTTAGGTAGTGACAGGAGCCCACAGTTTAGGTAGTGACAAGTGCCCCCAGTTTAGGTAGTGACAGGAGCCCCCCAGTTTAGGTAGTGACAGATTTGCTCCAGTTTAGGTAGTGACAGACTATCCCCAGTTTAGGTAGCAACAGATTCCCCCCAGTTTAGGTAGTGACAGGTTCCCCCTAGTTTAGGGAGTGACAGGTTCCCCCAGTTTAGGTAGTGACAGGTTCCCCCAGTTTAGGTAGTGACAGGAGCCCCCCAGTTTAGGTAGTGACAGATTCGCCCCAGTTTAGGTAGTGACAGGAATCCCCAGTTTAGGTAGTGACAGGTTCTCCCCAGTTCAGTGACAGGTGCCCCCAGTTTAGGTAGTGACAGGAGCCCCAGTTTAGGTAGTGACAGGAGCCCCCAGTTTAGGTAGCAACAGATTCCCCCCAGTTTAGGTAGTGACAGGTACCTCCTAGTTTAGGTAGTGACAGGTTCCCCCCAGTTTAGGTAATGAAAAGAGCCCCTAGTTTAGGTAGTGACAGGTTCCCCCCAGTTCAGGTAGTGACAGGTTCCCCCAGTTTAGGTAGTGACAGGTTCCCCCCAGTTCAGGTAGTGACAGGTTCCCCAGTTTAGGTAGTGACAAGTTCCCCCCAGTTCAGGTAGTGACAGGAGCCCCCAGTTTAGGTAGTGACAGGAGGCCCCAGTTTAGGTAGTGAAAGGAGCCCCCAGTTTAGGTAGCAACAGATTCCCCCCAGTTTAGGTAGTGACAGGTTCCCCCTAGTTTAGGGAGTGACAGGTTCCCCCCAGTTTAGGTAGTGACAGGTTCCCCCAGTTTAGGTAGTGACAGGAGCCCCCCAGTTTAGGTAGTGACAGATTCGCCCCAGTTCAGTGACAGGTGCCCCAGTTTAGGTAGTGACAGGAGCCCCCAGTTTAGGTAAAGACAGGAGCCCCCAGTTTAGGTAGCAACAGATTCCCCCCAGTTTAGGTAGTGACAGGTACCTCCTAGTTTAGGTAGTGACAGGTTCCCCCCTAGTTTAGGTAGTGACAGGTGCCCCCAGTTTAGGTAGTGACAGGAACCCCCAGTTTAGGTAGTGACAGGTTCCCCCAGTTTAGGTTTTGACAGATTTGCCCCAGTTTAGGTTGTGACAGATTACCCCCAGTTCAGGTAGTGACAGGTCCCCCCCCCCAGTTTAGGTAGTGACAGGAGCCCCCAGTTTAGGTAGTGACAGGTTCCCCCCCAGTTTAGTGACAGGTGCCTCCAGTTTAGGTAGTGACAGGAGCCCCCAGTTTAGATAGTGATAGGAGCCCACAGTTTAGGTAGTGACAGGAGCCCACAGTTTAGGTAGTGACAAGTGCCCCCAGTTTAGGTAGTGACAGGTTCCCCCCAGTTTAGTTAGTGACAGGAGCCCCCAGTTTAGGTCGTGACAGGTTCCCCCCAGTTTAGTGACAGGTGCCCCCAGTTTAGGTAGTGACAGGAGCCTCCAGTTTAGGTAGCGACAGATTCCCCCCAGTTTAGGTAGTGACAGGAGCCCCCAGTTTAGGTAGTGACAGGTTCCCCCAGTTTAGTGACAGGTGCCTCCAGTGCCTTAGTGACAGGTGCCTCCAGTTTAGGTTGTGACAGGAGCCCCAGTTTAGGTAGCGACAGATTCCCCCCAGTTTAGGTAGAGACAGGTTCCTCCTAGTTTAGGTAGTGACAGGAGCCCCCAGTTTAGGTAGTGACAGGTTCCCCCAGTTTAGTGACAGGTGCCCCCAGTTTAGGTAGTGACAGGAGCCCCCCAGTTTAGGTAGTGAAAGATTCCCCCCAGTTTAGGTAGTGACAGGAGCCCCCAGTTTAGGTAGTGACTGGTTCCCCCCCCCCCCCCAGTTTATTAACAGGTGTCCCCAGTTTAGGTAGTGACAGGAGCCCCCAGTTTAGGTAGCAACAGATTCCCCCCAGTTTAGGTAGTGACAGGTTCCTCCTAGTTAAGGTAGTGACAGGTTCCCCCCAGTTTAGGTAGTGAAAGGAGCCCCCAGTTTAGGTAGCGACAGGTTCCCCTCAGTTCAGGTAGTGACAGATTCCCCCGAGTTTGGGTAGTGACATAAGTCCCTCAGTGTGTGTAGTGACAGGTGCCCCCCTCACCTTAGTGACAGCAGCAGCCAGAGCCCAGAGTCAGACCTCAGAATCAGCCGTCGACCAGTGAGAGCGGGTGCACGGTACTCTGTGAACACCACGCTGCATATGAGGAAGTGATGTCACTTCCCCATATTAGTGTGGTGTCCACGAGGTCCTAGCGCACGCACTCACTTGTTGCCGGCTGATCGGAGGTCTGACACTGGTCTGCCTGCTGTCACTAGGCAGCGGAGGGCAGCCAGGGGGAGGCAGCTGGTGGCTTGGGGAGGGGGCGTTGTGTCCGCCCCATGTGCGGACGCCCATGTGCACAAGGAACCTAATGAAAGTGAATAGGTAGCTGTCACGCTCGGTGGTATATACTCCACAGTCAGCATGTAATGCATAAGCTGACGTGAAGGAGACACACACGCAAGCACAAGGAACCAGGATATCCCTAGTGTAGTGGAGGAGAGGACTGACTCCTGTAGGAGATGTGGCGCACAGAGCAGGCGTAGCCGAGCAACCACAAACAATACTTAAGATACAATGGATATGGTATTACTAGCCTATTACAATTACAGCTATCAATGAAACTGCACACGACTGACTAACATGTATATGTCGGCGATGAACCGATATATAACATAAGCAAGGAACGCTAACTAGGAACTGGACCAATACAAGGAACTAGGGAGGATTTGCTACTTCTACGCAGAAGTGAGCGCAATCCACGCTAGGTAACAGGAACAGGACTAGGAGGGATTCGCTACTTCTACGCAGAAGTGAGCGCAATCCACACAAGGTAAAAGGAACAGGACTGAGCTAACTAAGCACGGGTGGTCACGATACGCGCAACCTACCGAAACGTGCTGGAAGCTGACTGACTGAACACAGGATGTAAACAGTTCGTATACGTATATATCAGCGACACTGATGTATTAACGTAACACGAATACAAGGAAAATAACAAACGTGCTAGTATGCGTATATATCGGTAATGAACCAATATATGATGCAAGACAAGCAAAGTAACAAATACAGATAAACAGGAGCAAAGCTAGAAGGACTCACTGACTCCTACGCAGGAGATCAGTGCAGTCCACATGAATTAACATTAGAACTATAAACACGGTCTGGGGCCAGAGCAGCAGCAAGACAGGCTTATGCTGAAGCTATGATAGCCCAAGGAGCACTGCAGGAAGCAGTCCTTTATAATGAGGTCATCCAATGGGAGCAGACATGCAGATTCCCACACAGGTGAATGGTAATCAATCACAGGCTGACAGCAGGAAAGGGTAGACAATGATATGCAGTCTGCCAGAAAAGGATTGCAGAAGGAATCAACAAGTGTGTTTGCCAGCAAAACTATGCGAGCTAAAGCATGTGAAGAAATCAAAAACTGCTTGTCTACAGTAAAACTGTAGCCAGCATCACATGCTGCAGAAGTGATCATAACAGTAGCAGAGTGGTTCAGCATTTTAGACAATTTAGCAGTTCATTTAGCAGGGAAGAAACTATTGCCTCAGTTCACTAAAGGCAGTTTGGGTAAAATCATTTAGGTTGGTAAAATACCACATTCGGTATTTTACACTTTTTTCCAAATTCACTAAAGATTTTCTGAATGAGGCAGAAGTTTGGTAATATACCAAACAAATATGCTTCAATTCACTAAGCCCTGCTCAGTAAGTGTCACTTACCAGCTGCGGAGCAGGTCAGCCGTCAGGCAAGAAGCTGTGAGTATGAGTCTGGGGTTTTCAATGCAGTGCATCCTCTCAATCCTTTAAATGATCTGCAGCTCTTTTGTATGTCAGAATACAGATATGCACATCTAAAGGGATGCAGAAAAGCCTCAAAAAATGTCACATTCCCCTGCTCTTTTACAGTGAAGACCCGTCTTCAAACATATCAGACCAAATCAGGATGAAAAGCAGAGCTGTGTTGTTCTCCCTATTGGCTGCCTGGCTCTCCCTCTTGGCTGTCTGTGTTATCGCACAGAGAGAGGATGGAGAGAGTGAGTTATCGGATAATAAGAGCTGGAGAAAAATATCAAACAGTTTTGTCCAATTTACCAAAAGCATAAATCTTTGTGAATTGCGGTTTCTTGACATATCTTGAAGAATTTAACGCTTGGTAATTTATCTCACTAGTCGAAATATGCCTGAAGAAGGGGGCTAGATCCCAGAAAGCTTGCATAATTTAACTTTATCAATTAGCCATTAAAAGGTATTACTTTTACAAGACTTTGTTTTTTTCTACCTACCTCACTAGTCGGTAATTCTAATTTTCTGTGCGGTAATAGGTTTAGTGAATTAGAATTCAGGAAGCTGATTGGTAAAATCAGCTGTTTTCAGCTTTACCGAATACAGTAATGCATAGTAATTTGAGGCCTATGTGGTGAACAAACCCTAGCAGTGATTATGATGTTAAGGTTTACTTGGACTTTAACAGAAGGCTTGTCCCACCTCAGAGTTCATGTCTATGTAATAGAATGCTCTGACTGAGAGTGGTCAAATCATATGTGTGTCTTTCAACTAATGACTATGCAAGAGCTGAAGCCTTTATGCAAGCTGAATCCTTTATGTAAGAGCTGAAGAAAAGCTTTTAGCCAGGAAAATGGGCAGTATACCAATCAGCCAAGCAACTTCCTAAATAGCAGTTTTCAAAACCCAGAATCAGAATCAGCTTTATTCACCAAGCACGACTGAGCCATGCCTGGAATTGGTTTTGGCACATACAGGGAACATACAAGACTCAAAGTAGGAGAAAGACAATTCACAATTAACAGCAAAGTGCCCACATAAGTGAGCAATTAAAGAGAACCTGAACTAAAAATAAAAAGTCAAAATAACCATACCCAGGTCATACTTACCTCCCGTGCAGTCTACTACTCAATCTCTTTCTCCTATCCTGGGTCCCATTTGTCCTCTGTGATCAATGGATTTCTCTGTCCTCCAGTTTGAAAATGGCCACTACCCCATAACAGCTTTCTGGTCAGCACACTGTTAAACTGTAATATCACCCACTTGAGCCATAGGAAAACATGGACATTACCTTGCACATTCAGTTGTAACTGACAGTTGCTGATGTATAACTGACAGCAACTGGTATATTTCAGTTCTGACAAAATATTGTCAGAACTGGAAGGGATCACTGTAAGAAGAAAATGTTGAGCTTCTGAGAGGAACGGACGGTGAGGTTAGTATGTAATATCCATTTGCAGCTTCATCATGTGTTTATTTTAAAGGGAACCTAAACTGAGAAGAATGTGGATTTTTCCTCTTAAAATAATACCAGTTGCCTGACTCTCCTGCTGATCCTTTGTCTCTAATACTTTAATCCACAGCCCCTCAACAACCATGCAGATCAGGGGCTCTGACTGAAGTCAGACTGGATTAGCTGCATGCTTGTTTCAGGTGTCTGATTCAGCCACTACTTTGGTCAATGAGATCAGCAGGACTGCCAGGCAACTGGTATTGCTTAAAAGGAAACATCCATACCCCTTCTCAGTTAACCCATTCGCGTTCCTCCGTCGTTTTACTTGAGAAATGTTCACCTCCCATTTATTAGCCTATAACTTTATCACTACTTATCATAATGAACTGATCTATATCTTGTTTTTTCCGCCACCAATTAGGCTTTCTTTGGGGGGTACATTTTGCTAAGAGCCACTTTACTGTAAATGCATTTTAACAGGAAGAATAAGAAAAAAACGGAAACAATTTATTATTTCTCAGTTTTCAGCCATTATAGTTTTAAAATAATACATGCCTCCATAATTAAAACTCACGTATTGTATTTGCCCATATGTCCCGGTTATTACACCGTTAAAATTATGTCCATATCACAATGTATGGCGACAATATTTTATTTGGAAATAAAGGTGCATTTTTTTCCGTTTTGCATCTATCACTATTTACAAGTTTAAAATAAAAAAAATATAGAAATATTTCATCTTTACATTGATATTTAAAAAGTTTAGACCCTTAGGTAAATATTTACATGTTTGTTTGTTTTTTATTGTAATGTGTTTTTTTTTTTATATATTAACCCATTCAGGTTCCGTCGTTTTCACGTGAGAAATGTTCACCTCCCATTCATTAGCCTATAACTTTATCACTACTTATCACAAGGAACTGATCTATATCTTGTTTTTTCCGCCACCAATTAGGCTTTCTTTGGGGGGTACATTTTGCTAAGAGCCACTTTACTGTAAATGCATTTTAACAGGAAGAATAAGAAAAAAACGGAAACAATTTATTATTTCTCAGTTTTCAGCCATTATAGTTTTAAAATAATACATGCCTCCATAATTAAAACTCACGTATTGTATTTGCCCATATGTCCCGGTTATTACACCGTTAAAATTATGTCCCTATCACAATGTATGGCGACAATATTTTATTTGGAAATAAAGGTGCATTTTTTTCGTTTTGCATCTATCACTATTTACAAGTTTAAAATAAAAAAAATATAGAAATATTTCATCTTTACATTGATATTTAAAAAGTTTAGACCCTTAGGTAAATATTTACATGTTTTTTTTTTTATTGTAATGTGTTTTTTTTTATAGTAAACATTTTATTTGGGTAGTTTTGGGAGGGTGGAAGGTAAACAATAGGTTTGTAATGTAAATGTGTGTTGATTTTCATTTTTTTTTATTTTCAGTTGTAGTATTACTTTTTGGCCACAAGATGGCGGCCATGAGTTTGAGTGATACATCGGGGAGGGAACAGCCAGAAAAGGCGCAGCTTCCGAGAGAAGCTGTCGCTTTTTCAGCGGGTAGAGGAATCAGTGATCGGGCACCGTAGCCCGATTCACTGATTGCCTGGCTACCGAATCCGCGGGCCAGGAGCGCTCGTGCACGCGCGCGATCGGCCGCGGGAGCATGCGGTAGCGCGCATGGTTCCTGGACGTAGTTTCTACGTCCAGGAACTAAAATAGGTTAAACATTTTATTTGGGTAGTTTTGGGAGGGTGGGATGTAAACAATAGGTTTATAATGTAAATGTGTGTTGATTTTTATTTTTTTTTACTTTTAGTTGTAGTATTACTTTTTGGCCACAAGATGGCGGCCATGAGTTTGTTTACAAGACGTCACTCTAAGCGTAACATACGCTTAGAGAGACGCATGGGGGAGGTAACAGCCAGAAAAGGCGCAGCTTCCGAGAGAAGCTGTCGCTTTTTCAGCGGGGGAGAGGAATCAGTGATCGGCACCCTAGCCCGATTCACTGATTGCCTGGCTAACGAACCGTGGGCCAGGAGCGCTCGTGCACGCGCGTGATCGGCCGCGGGAGCATGCGGTAGCACGCATGGTTCCTGGACGTAGTTTCTACGTCCAGGAACTAAAATAGGTTAAGGTTCCATTTAAATAATTTTCCTCACTTCAGGTTCCCTTTAAGGAGACAAAGGCCAAAGTTCAATTCACCTTTTCTCCTAGTTTTCTCCTAGGTGATATTTTCACAGGTTATCAATAACATTCCTTTTTAAGCCACCATGAAAGAAAATACTCAGAATCATTTTAACAATATGTTTTCACCTACTTTTTGGCACTTTTTCAATTGCAGAGTGCTGAAAAGTTTTTCTAAAAAGAAAATGAAAAATTATCTCCTAGAAGAAAACTTTGGAGAAAACATGAATTGAATAAGGGCCAAAGGGACTGAAAGGAGCGGCCTTAAATCGCGGACTTTTGCGCACGCAAATCGCCGTGATATGCAGCGCGCGCACAAAAGTCAGCGGACGGCACTTCACGTGCTAACTGTTTAGCACACCCGTGCTAAACAGTTAGCACGGCTTTGTGAATCAAGCCCTGTACATTTGTTCTGTTTTTTATCTGCATCATGTTTTACCTCTAACTGGCCACAAGATGGCAGCCTGCTGTGATCCCAGCGGTGTTTTACAGCTTACATTGTATTGCTGTATAATGTATAGTCTGTAATCCTATCAATACTGTTGTCTCTATACAATGCTTATTACTCTTTGAGTATTATGCAAATTTTCGCTTTATAACATTATAGCACACCTCTGCCACCCACGTCCCGCCCAGTACCTAGCAACAGCGCACATCACAGCCCAATCCTGCACTAGCGTCCCACATAGCGCCTAGCAACAGCACACATGACGACCCCAACTAATATCACATGTGAGTGTCCACACCTGCCAGCATAGTTAGTGCTATTTAAACTCTCTCGTGTGCCTATGTGTCATCTGATGAAGGCGGAGCGCTGCTGAATGCATTATGACGCATAAGGCACAGTAGTCGACCAGGAGGCTACAGCCCCAGCGTCAAGTACCCACAGACCATTTAAAGATACACTGATGGCCACAGTGAAGTGAAGGGGAACCGCTTGGATTCTGGTACCCTGAGGAAAACTTTAGCTTGCACATTGCAATTTGCATACTTCCTGCAAGTGCAATTTTAATCACTTTTATTCGAATAAAAGGGTTAATACACTAGAGAGCGCTCTATCTTTCTATGTTGCCTGGAAGAAGCCGCTGCTGCGGAGAATTGCGCAGGCACCTGGCGTGGGTGGTGTACACTCTCCCCCTTCTGTCCTTGTCAGTAAGTGCTCCGCTTTGCACTTTAGCTGACCTCAGCCATATTGTCACTCTCCAGCATTGTGTCACTGGTTCACTTCCATATCCTGCAATTTCATAGGAGTTTTGGTTTCCCTGGACTTTTGGCGTCACTTCTGTTTCTGTATTTATGCATTTTTGGTTTCTACCCCATCTATTTTCACCATCCTGCACCCCTATATTCATTCACCGGCACTTTTTTTGCTCTTACCTACATTGTGGTAAGCTAGGTACATTCTTGTCTGGTGTGATTGAGCGTATACTTGTTCATTTATGTGGTTACTTATCATGTATCCACCCCTGCCTTCATTGTTTTAAATTATGTTTTATCATGATCCTAGTTATATAATGTATAAATAAAGCTATTTTGATGCATTCAGTTGATAGTGTTGTGTGATTCTATGGGATCTACTGGTTCTTTTAGCAGCAATTCTTGTGTATTAAGATTCCTTCTGCACACATTTCTGATATTAGCCATGTATTTACTTCTTGCCTTTTTTATGGTACTTGCCTGCGTTCATTGGTAGTAATGTAAGCTACTCAACACTCGTAATAGGAGTACGGTGTGTGTGTGTGTGTGTGTGTGTGTGTGTGTGTGTGTGGTGTGGTGTGGTGTGTGTGTGTGTGTGGTGTGTGTGGTGTGTGGTGTGTGGTGTGTGGTGTGTGTGTGTGTGTGTGTGTGTGTGTGTGTGTGTGCGGTGTGTGTGTGGTGTGTGGTGTGTGGTGTGTGTGTGTGTGTGTGTGGTGTGTGTGTGGTGTGTGTGTGTGTGTGTGTGTGTGGTGTGTGGTGTGTGGTGTGTGGTGTGTGTGTGTGTGTGTGTGTGGTGTGTGGTGTGTGTGTGTGTGTGTGTGTGTGTGTGGTGTGTGGTGTGTGTGTGTGCGTGTGTGTGTGGTGTGTGGTGTGTGTGTGTGTGTGTGTGTGTGTGTGTGGTGTGTGTGTGTGAGTGTATGTGTGTGGTGTGTGGTGTGTGTGTGTGTGTGTGGTGTGTGTGTGTGTGTGTGGTGTGTGGTGTGTGTGGTGGGTGTGTGTGTGTGTGTGTGTGTGGTGTGTGATGTGTGGTGTGTGTGTGTGTGGTGTGTGTGTGGTGTGTGTGGTGTGTGTGTGTGCGTGTTTGCGTGTGTGTGTGGTGTGTGTGTGTGTGTGTGTGTGTGTGTGTGTGTGTGTATGTGTGTATGTGTATACACACTACTTAATATATTGAAATTTGGAAACCCGAATTCGTCCATCACTACATTTAAGCACCAACAGAGTCTGGAGTTTACTTATTTGCGCTACACGTGACTCACGTGAAGCAAATCATGAAGCTCAAATAAGTTAACTCCTCCTGACCCTATCCAGGTGTCTGGGTGCTGAACTGTGGTGATGTGGCAAATTCCGGTTTACGCATCTCAATAACTCAAATTTGAACACCAACACTGGATTCAGTAGTGCAATTCAGACACTACTGAAGCAAAAATTATTTGCAGGATTGCCAGGTTAGGGATGGTCAGAAAATTTCAGCGGAATACCAGTTACAACTTTTTCAATTGGAAATGGGCTAAACGCAGCAGTAATCGGAAATCGGTAATGTCTCAGAAATTCAATTTCCACAGATGTGGACCAATCAGAGAATTAGAGTTGGGCCGAACCTCCGATTTTCGGTTCGCGAACCGGGTTCGCGAACTTTCGCGAAAGGTTCGGTTCGCGTTAAAGTTCGCGAACCGCAATAGACTTCAATGGGGATGCGAACTTTGAAAAAAAAAATTAATTATGCTGGCCACAAAAGTGATGGAAAAGATGTTTCAAGGGGTCTAACACCTGGAGGGGGGGATGGCGGAGTGGGATACATGCCAAAAGTCCCCGGGAAAAATCTGGATTTGACGCAAAGCAGCGTTTTAAGGGCAGAAATCACATTGAATGTTAAATGACAGGCCTAAAGTGCTTTCAAACATCTTGCATGTGTATACATCAATCAGGTAGTGTAATTAAGGTACTGCTTCACACTGACGCACCAAACTCATCGTGTAACGCACCGCAAACAGCTGTTTGTGTAGTGACGGCCGTGCTGGACTGGTGCGCACCATGGCGAGAGTGCAGGTTTTGGTGGCTTTACAGCCCATATGGTCAGTCACCTGGCTGATGTAGCTGAATGACAGAACAGTGACTGTCCAGCTGATCAAATTTGGTCTGACCACAATGAGGCAACGACCTTATTATCGTGGGTGTGCCCCCCGAGACACTCATCTAGGCGCCGGTCATTGCTCCATTGTGATACGCAAGCCCCTTCACCACGGCAAGGTAATGATCACGAAGGGGAATGGGCGCATGTTCATGCCTTTTCTTTTGTTGTTGCAGCTGCCCGCAGTGCAGCCAGAAAAATTAGGCAGTCATGTACACGCACCCGAAAAATTATTACAGCGGCCGCTGCTAGCAGCGGCCTAAAAAATTCAGCAATCCGCCTGGAGTCCCGGACCCTGTTGGTGGTGGCGGAGAAGGTAGTGAAGCGGCCTGCAGGCAGACATGCTGTGTGGAGGGACTGGGAGCGACTTAGTCTTCTTGGGGCAGGCCAGGCAGCCAGTCACACGGCGTGCAGGCAGAGATGCTGTATGTGCGGGGACTGACTTAGTCTTGGGGCGGGCAGCAGCCCTCCGGGATCCATGCCTCATTCATTTTTATAAAGGTGAGGTACTTAACACTTTTGTGACTTAGGCGACTTCTCTTCTCTGTGACAATGCCTCCAGCTGCGCTGAAGGTCCTTTCTGAGAGGACGCTTGCGGCAGGGCAGGAGAGAAGTTGGATGGCAAATTGGGACAGCTCTGGCCACAGGTCAAGCCTGCGCACCCAGTAGTTCAAGGGTTCCTCATCGCTGTTCACAGCAGTGTCTACATCCACACTTAAGGCCAGGTAGTCGGCTACCTGCCGTTCCAGGCGTTGGTGGAGGGTGGATCCGGAAGGGCTACGGCGAGGCGTTGGACTAAAGAACGTCCGCATGTCCGACATCACCATGAGATCGCTGGAGCGTCCTGTCTTTGACTGCGTGGACACGGGAGGAGGATTAGTGGCAGTGGTACCTTGCTGGCGTTGTGCCGTCACATCACCCTTAAAGGCATTGTAAAGCATAGTTGACAGCTGGTTCTGCATGTGCTGCATCCTTTCCACCTTCCGGTGAGTTGGTAACAGGTCCGCCACTTTGTGCCTGTACCGAGGGTCTAGTAGTGTGGCCACCCAGTACAGCTCATTCCCCTTGAGGTTTTTTATACGGGGGTCCCTCAACAGGCAGGACAGCATAAAAGACGACATCTGCACAAAGTCGGATCCAGTACCCTCCATCTCCTCTTGCTCTTCCTCAGTGACGTCAGGTAAGTCAACCTCCTCCCCCCAGCCGCGAACAATACCACGGGAAGGTTGCGCAGCACAAGCCCCCTGCGACGCCTGCTGCGGTTGTTCTCCTGCCGCTGTCCCCTCCTCCTCCTCCTCCTCCCCCAAAGAAACACCTTGCTCATCATCCTCTGAGTCTGACTCATCTTCTGCACATGACCTCTCTTCTTCCTCCTCCTCCCCCCTCTGTGCTGCCGCAGGTGTTGAGGAAACAGCTGGGTCTGATGAAAATTGGTCCCATGCCTGTTCCTGCCGTAACGGTTCCTGGTCACGCTCATTCGCAGCTTCATCCGCCACTCTACGCACAGCACGCTCCAAGAAGTACGCGTAGGGAATTAAGTCGCTGATGGTGCCCTCACTGCGGCTCACCAGGTTGGTCACCTCCTCAAACGGCCGCATGAGCCTGCATGCATTTTTCATCATTGTCCAGTTGTCGGGCCAGAACATCCCCATCTTCCCAGACTGTTTCGTTCTACTCCAGTTGTAGAGGTACTGGGTGACGGCTTTCTTCTGTTCTAGCAGGCGGGAGAACATGAGGAGGGTCGAGTTCCAGCGAGTGGGGCTATCGCAAATGAGGCGTCTCACCGGCATGTTGTTTTTACGCTGAATTTCTGCAAATCGTGCCATGGCTGTGTAAGAGCGCCTCAAATGCCCACAGAACTTCCTGGCCTGCTTCAGGACATCCGCTAAGCCAGGGTACTTTGCCACAAATCTTTGAACCACCAGATTCATGACATGTGCCATGCAGGGTATGTGTGTCAGCTTCCCCATATGCAAAGCGGCAAGCAGATTGCTGCCGTTGTCGCACACCACGTTGCCTATCTCCAGGTGGTGCGGGGTCAGCCACTCATCCACCTGTTTCTTAAGAGCAGCCAGGAGAGCTGCTCCAGTGTGACTCTCCGCTTTGAGACAAGCCATGTCTAAGATGGCGTGACACCGTCGTACCTGGCATGCAGCATAGGCCCTGCGGAGCTGGGGCTGTGTAGCTGGAGAGGAGAACTGCCACTCAGCCAAGGAGGAGGAGGAGGACAGCGAAGAGCATGTAGCAGGAGGAGAGGAGGTGGCAGGAGGCCTGCCTGCAAGCCGTGGAGGTGTCACAATTTGGTCCGCCGCTTTCTGCTTGCCATCGTTCACCACCAGGTTCACCCAATGGGCTGTGTAGGTAATGTAGCGGCCCTGCCCGTGCTTGGCAGACCAGGCATCCGTGGTCAGGTGTACCCTTGACCCAACGCTCTTCGCAAGAGATGACACCACTTGCCTCTCAACTTCACGGTGCAGTTGGGGTATGGCCTTTCTGGAAAAATAAGTGCGGCCTGGCATCTTCCACTGCGGTGTTCCGATGGCCACAAATTTACGGAAGGCCTCAGAGTCCACCAGCCGGTATGGTAACAGCTGGCGAGCTAACAGTTCCGCCACGCCAGCTGTCAGACGCCGGGCAAGGGGGTGACTGGCCAAAAGTGGCTTCTTCCGCTCAAACATTTCCTTCACGGACACCTGACTGCTGCTGTGGGCAGAGGAGCAGGAACCGCTCAAGGGCAGAGGCGGAGTGGAGGAGGGTGCCTGTGAAGGTGCAAGGGAGAGAGCGGCATAAGCAGATGATGCACCTGAAGGAGGAAGAGGAGAAGGAGGGTGACTTTGCTTTTGTGTGCTGCTGCTGCTTTTGCTCAGGTGGCCATCCCATTGCTGTTTGTGCCTTTTCTGCAGGTGCCTTCGTAAGGCACTTGTCCCTACGTGAGTGTTGGCCTTTCCACGGCTCAATTTTTGTTGGCAGAGCGAACAGATGGCTTTGGTCCGATCTGAGGCACACACATTAAAAAATTTCCACACCGCTGAGCCACCCTGGGATGTGGGCACCTCAGCAGCTGATGCTGAAGGGCAAGTTGGCTGGCTGTACATAGGTGGCGAATCTGGCGATACATGGTGCCGGACTCTGCCACCAGCTGTTTCTGACGAAGAGCTGCCCCAGCTTCTTTCAGCAACTTCTATCCTCCTACTACTCTCTGACTCCCCCTCTGAACTGTCCCCCTCTTCATCTCCTCTATTGGGAACATACAGAGGATCCCTATCATCGTCATCATCGTAATCATCCTGCCCAGCTTCGCTTGCCTCAGAAAAATCCAAATGTGTAGGTCCTTCATCCTCCTTACACGTTACATCCATAGTGTTGTCGCGTAACGCAGACATATGAGCTGGTGAAAATTCATCTGGCTGTAACAATGGCTGTGCATCAGTGATTTCACCACCACTAAATAATTCTTGCGAAGTGTCAAATGCAGCGGAAGTGGTGCTAGTAGTAGCGCTGGTGGCTGAGCAAGATGAGGTGTTCTGTGTCGCTAAATACTCAACCACGTCCTGACAATCTTGGGAGGTGATGGGACGTGCCTTCTTCCGAGCACTGTACTGTGGGCCAGGTCCACACGAAATTACATTTACACGACCTCGCGCAGACCTGCCGGGTGGCCTTCCTCTGCCTCTGCCACTACCTCTTCCTCTTCCTCTACCTGTTTTGTCCATATCGGGTATGCACGGAGTGGTATATCACACTGCGTGCACTCACGTAGGTAGGTGGGTTCACTTAACTGCACAGGTATGCGCACTGATGCGGTGGGTTCACTGAACAGTACAGGTATACAGTGGCGGGTTCACTGAACACAACAGGTATGCAGTGGCGTGTTCACTAAACAGGTATACAGTGGCAGGTCCACTGAACAGAACAGGTATACAGTGGCAGGTCCACTGAACAGAACAGGTATACAGTGGCGGGTCCACTGAACAGAACAGGTATACAGTGGCGGGTTCACAGAACAGGTATGCAGTGGCAGGTTCACTGAACACAACAGGTATGCAGTGGCGTGTTCACTAAACAGGTATACAGTGGCAGGTCCACTGAACAGAACAGGTATACAGTGGCGGGTTCACAGAACAGGTATACAGTGGCGGGTCCACTGAACAGAACAGGTATACAGTGGCGGGTTCACAGAACAGGTATGCAGTGGCAGGTTCACTGAACACAACAGGTATGCAGTGGCGTGTTCACTAAACAGGTATACAGTGGCAGGTCCACTGAACAGAACAGGTATACAGTGGCGGGTTCACAGAACAGGTATACAGTGGCGGGTCCACTGAACAGAACAGGTATACAGTGGCGGGTTCACAGAACAGGTATACAGTGGCGGGTCCACTGAACAGAACAGGTATACAGTGGCGGGTTCACAGAACAGGTATACAGTGGCGGGTCCACTGAACAGAACAGGTATACAGTGGCGGGTTCACAGAACAGGTATACAGTGGCAGGATCACTGAACAGGTATGCAGTGGCAGGATCACAGTACAGGTATGCAGTGGGCTGAGGGCTCACTGAACAGAACAGGTATGCTGTGGCAGGATCACTGAACAGCTATGCAGTGGCAGGATCACAGTACAGGTATGCAGTGGGCTGAGGGCTCACTGAACAGAACAGGTATGCTGTGGCAGGATCACTGAACAGGTATGCAGTGGCAGGATCACAGTACAGGTATGCAGTGGGCTGAGGGCTCACTGAACAGAACAGGTATGCTGTGGCAGGATCACTGAACAGGTATGCAGTGGCAGGATCACAGTACAGGTATGCAGTGGGCTGGGGGCTCACTGAACAGAACAGGTATGCTGTGGCAGGATCACTGAACAGCTATGCAGTGGCAGGATCACAGTACAGGTATGCAGTGGGCTGAGGGCTCACTGAACAGAACAGGTATGCTGTGGCAGGATCACTGAACAGGTATGCAGTGGCAGGATCACAGTACAGGTATGCAGTGGGCTGAGGGCTCACTGAACAGAACAGGTATGCTGTGGCAGGATCACTGAACAGCTATGCAGTGGCAGGATCACAGTACAGGTATGCAGTGGCAGTATCACAGTACAGGTATGCAGTGGGCTGAGGGCTCACTGAACAGAACAGGTATGCTGTGGCAGGATCACTGAACAGGTATGCAGTGGCAGGATCACAGTACAGGTATGCAGTGGGCTGGGGGCTCACTGAACAGAACAGGTATGCTGTGGCAGGATCACTGAACAGCTATGCAGTGGCAGGATCACAGTACAGGTATGCAGTGGGCTGAGGGCTCACTGAACAGAACAGGTATGCTGTGGCAGGATCACTGAACAGGTATGCAGTGGCAGGATCACAGTACAGGTATGCAGTGGGCTGAGGGCTCACTGAACAGAACAGGTATGCTGTGGCAGGATCACTGAACAGCTATGCAGTGGCAGGATCACAGTACAGGTATGCAGTGGGCTGAGGGCTCACTGAACAGAACAGGTATGCTGTGGCAGGATCACTGAACAGGTATGCAGTGGCAGTATCACAGTACAGGTATGCAGTGGGCTGGGGGCTCACTGAACAGAACAGGTATGCTGTGGCAGGATCACTGAACAGGTATGCAGTGGCAGGATCACAGTACAGGTATGCAGTGGGCTGAGGGCTCACTGAACAGAACAGGTATGCTGTGGCAGGATCACTGAACAGCTATGCAGTGGCAGGATCACAGTACAGGTATGCAGTGGGCTGAGGGCTCACTGAACAGAACAGGTATGCTGTGGCAGGATCACTGAACAGGTATGCAGTGGCAGGATCACAGTACAGGTATGCAGTGGGCTGAGGGCTCACTGAACAGAACAGGTATGCTGTGGCAGGATCACTGAACAGGTATGCAGTGGCAGGATCACAGTACAGGTATGCAGTGGGCTGGGGGCTCACTGAACAGAACAGGTATGCTGTGGCAGGATCACTGAACAGCTATGCAGTGGCAGGATCACAGTACAGGTATGCAGTGGGCTGAGGGCTCACTGAACAGAACAGGTATGCTGTGGCAGGATCACTGAACAGGTATGCAGTGGCAGGATCACAGTACAGGTATGCAGTGGGCTGAGGGCTCACTGAACAGAACAGGTATGCTGTGGCAGGATCACTGAACAGCTATGCAGTGGCAGGATCACAGTACAGGTATGCAGTGGGCTGAGGGCTCACTGAACAGAACAGGTATGCTGTGGCAGGATCACTGAACAGGTATGCAGTGGCAGGATCACAGTACAGGTATGCAGTGGGCTGAGGGCTCACTGAACAGAACAGGTATGCTGTGGCAGGATCACTGAACAGGTATGCAGTGGCAGGATCACAGTACAGGTATGCAGTGGGCTGAGGGCTCACTGAACAGAACAGGTATGCTGTGGCAGGATCACTGAACAGCTATGCAGTGGCAGGATCACAGTACAGGTATGCAGTGGGCTGAGGGCTCACTGAACAGAACAGGTATGCTGTGGCAGGATCACTGAACAGGTATGCAGTGGCAGGATCACAGTACAGGTATGCAGTGGGCTGAGGGCTCACTGAACAGAACAGGTATGCTGTGGCAGGATCACTGAACAGCTATGCAGTGGCAGGATCACAGTACAGGTATGCAGTGGCAGTATCACAGTACAGGTATGCAGTGGGCTGAGGGCTCACTGAACAGAACAGGTATGCTGTGGCAGGATCACTGAACAGGTATGCAGTGGCAGGATCACAGTACAGGTATGCAGTGGGCTGGGGGCTCACTGAACAGAACAGGTATGCTGTGGCAGGATCACTGAACAGCTATGCAGTGGCAGTATCACAGTACAGGTATGCAGTGGGCTGAGGGCTCACTGAACAGAACAGGTATGCTGTGGCAGGATCACTGAACAGGTATGCAGTGGCAGGATCACAGTACAGGTATGCAGTGGGCTGAGGGCTCACTGAACAGAACAGGTATGCTGTGGCAGGATCACTGAACAGCTATGCAGTGGCAGGATCACAGTACAGGTATGCAGTGGGCTGAGGGCTCACTGAACAGAACAGGTATGCTGTGGCAGGATCACTGAACAGCTATGCAGTGGCAGGATCACAGTACAGGTATGCAGTGGGCTGAGGGCTCACTGAACAGAACAGGTATGCAGCCAGGAAGAAGTTAAGCCTAACTAATCTTTCCCTGAGAGACAGTCTGCAGCAGCTCGCCCTACTCTGACTAATGCAGGCACACGAGTGGCCGTAATGGCCGCCGCTGCCTGCCTTATATAAGGGGGGGTGGGGCTCCAGGGGCTAGTGTAGCCTAATTGGCTACACTGGGCCTGCTGACTGTGATGTAGAGGGTCAAAGTTGACCCTCAGGTGCATTATGGGGCGAACCGAACTTCTTCCGCAAAAGGTTCGCGTGCGGTACCCGCACGCGAACCACCTAAGTTCGCGCGAACCCCGTTCGCCGGCGAACCGTTCGGCCCAACTCTACAGAGAATGCAGAATTTTTCAGCGACAATTGGATTACTGTGGTCATGTTAGATCAATCACAAGACTCGGATACTACCGAGTATTTCTGAGTCTTGTGATTGGCATAAAATGTCCATGGTATTCTGATTACCACAATCAAATTCTGCATTCTCTGACTGGTTCAATACACAGAAGTATTATAATTAACTAACTGTATAAACAAAATAAAAAAATAAAAAAAAAACTTTCCTCAGAAATCGGACATCTGAAATCCACAGAACTGGTAATCAGCATTTTTGGTTAACGGAATGTCCATGGAATCGGAAAATGGTGTTTCCATCCATCCCTTTGCTAGACAACTACTATCACCTATAAAGAGATATTGCAGCCTCTGTACCAGTGGCGTATCTAGGTAAGACAGTGCCCATGGCGAATACTAAAATTGCACCCACCCCCCCTCTTACACACATACAGACACACACACCTACAATCAACAGCATGCTGTCTAATCTTTTTGTACAGGGTAACCCCTTCATGCAAAAAGAACACATGCGCACACACAAATACCAGAATGTCACAGTCACTATGAAATAAATGAGGCTATCCTTCTGATCCTCTGCCTCTAATACTTTAAGGCAGGGAACATACTTAACTGTTTTCATATGCGTTTTCTGCACAGAAAAACTGAGAACTCATGTTAATCAAAGAGCTAGTTCACACTTAGGCCTAATTCACACTTTGTGCTCTTCTGTCCGCTTTTTTCGCACAGAAGCAGACAGAAGCGCACTAGTGTGAATGAGCCCTTAAAACCATCCTGGCGGTATGGACGAGCTCAGCTCGTCCATTACCGCCGGAGGCTGCCGCTCAGGCCCTGCTGGGCCGATTTGGATGAAATAAAAAGCAGCACACGCAGCCGGTACTTTGCCAGCCGCGTGTGCTACCCGATCGCCGCCGCAGCGCGGCGATCCGCCGTGTGCAGCGGCGAAAGAGGGTCCCCCCAGCCGCCCAAGCCCAGCGTAGCCGGAACAAACAGTTCCGGCCAGCGCTAAGGGCTGGATCGGAGGCGGCTGACGTCCATGACGTCACTCCGCTCGTCGCCATGGCGACGAGGTAAGCAAAACAAGGAAGGCTGCTCATTGCCGGAGGTGATCAGAATGACGCTTCCGGAGCGCCCTCTAGTGGGCTTTCATGCAGCTAACTTTCAGTTGGCTGCATGAAACAGTTTTTTTTTTAATTTAAAAAAAACCCTCCCGCAGCCACCCTGGCGATCTTAATAGAACGCCAGGGTGGTTAATGTGTTTTTCTTACTCATTTTGTCAGTTTTCTGTATCAATTACATTAGCTGTTGTGGAAAAAACGCACGCATCTTTCTGCATAAAAACACACTTGGTGTGCAGAAAATGTACGCAGAAAAAGGCGAGCTGTAACTGAAAGACAAGTGTGATTCCTGCCTAAGCCATAGACCCTGAACAAGCATGCAGATCAAATGTCTGACACATCTGACAAGATTAGCTGCATGCTTGTCTCAGGTGTGTGGTTTAGACCCCAGTGACCAGAAAGATCAGCAAGATTTCCATGCAACTGTATTGTTTAAAAGGAAATAAATATGGCAGCCACCACTCTCATATGAATGAAAGCAATGAAACATTTGCAGTGATGGTTATAACACAATAAAAACCTGACAACCTATTAAATATCAGTAGATACTGAGCTAGAAATATAATGCATTTTAACTATTGAGGTACACTGTACAAGAGAGAAGTTGTTAAAACTGGCCACAGAGATGCCAGCAGGATAATGGTTAACCACTTAACGACCGCCTAACGCCGATAGGCGTCGGCGGGTCGTTAGTGGTTTCCCATGGAAACGGCCTTTCCATGCTAGTTCACGGAGGCTGTCTCCGTGAACAGCGTGCGAGCCGCCGATCGCGGCTCGCACACGTAATGTAAACACGCGGGGAAGAAATCCCCGCTGTTTACATCAATACGGCGCTGCTACGCAGCAGCCTCTGATTGGCCGGGGATCACCGTCATTTGATAGGCTGAAGCCTATCCTATCGCCTCACACAGGGGAAGAGAGAGGGAGGTAAGGGGAGGGAGCGCACAATATCGCTGCGGAGGGGGGCTTTGAGGAGCCCCCCCCCGCAAATCACAGGCAGCCGGCGGCGATCAGACCCCCCCTGCAGGACATCCCCCTAGTGGGGAAAAAAGGGGGGAAGTCTGATCGCCCTGCCTTTTACCTGATCGGTGCTGCGGGCTGGAGAGCCCGCGCAGCACCGATCATTAAAAATCCACGTGGTCCTTAAGTGGTTAAAGTGCAGAGAGTGTCATAAATAAAAGTAAGTAAACAGCACATTGAGAGAAGGCTGAGGAATGTGTGAATGCCAGAGAGGGGAATTAATGTGAGATCCTGTAACCTCCAGACCAAAAGCATCTGCTGCTATCTCAGGGGATTGAGACATGATCTGTGGCAGGGAGAGATGGGAAAGTTCGGAGTTCACCTCTCAATAGCTTCTAATGTAGATGTATGACAAAGACTGAGACGGCCAGGCTGCTGGATGATTGTTGCTCCCTTAGACTCAGGAATGCTGCCAGCAGCACTGCACCCCCCCCCCCCCAATTGTTTGAAGAGGGGGGCGCCTGAGGCACGTGTCTTGCCTGCACCCTTCCAAATACGCGTCTGCTCTGTACCCCTCTCACTTGCATAGTAAGGAAACCTGAGATGAAATGAAAAAAAAAAAATCATACATACCTGAGACTTCCTCCAGCCCCCTTTGGCCTGATCAGTCCCACACCACCGTCCTCTGCTTCCTGCATCCTCTGATATTGCTCCTGGTAGCTTCAGGAGTCAGGGCTTACTGTGCATGCATGGTACTACTGCGCAGGCGCAGAATGCCCCCAGGCCGCAGGAGCACGACAGGGGAGTGTGTGAGGTTGTACTGCACCTGACGCTGACTGGCCGAAAGTACCGGGACCAATACCAGAGGATCCAGGAGGCTGAGGACGGCGGCAAGAGAATGATCAGGCTGAAGGGGGCTGGAGGAAGCCCCAGGTATGTATGAATGTTTCTTTGTTGAACATGGCAAAACAAATCACCTATTATTTACATGACCTGAAGTTTTCAGTTTTTACCAGCAGATGGCACATGTGCACAGCTAATGAAAGCACATCTGAGGGCTGGTGCACACTACAAAAGTTTTTCTGAGCACTTTGAGATTTTAAAAGCTCTTGCTAATGTTATCCTATGTGTGTGTTCTCACTGGAGCGATGTGATTTTGTAAAAATCTCCCATAGCATTGCATTAGCAAGAGATTTTAAAATCACTAGCGTTTAAAAAGCTCTTGTAGTGTGCACTATCCCTCACTCAAGGTTCTAAGGCCTTGAAGACTACATTACATTATTCAGAACTACATTACTGAATAAACTTAGAGGAAAAGGTCACTGAATTGTTTGAAAATTATTTTTTCCAAAATAAAAGTTTCTTATCTCTTTTAAGACGTGTGATTACTTACATGTCTTTATTTTTTAATATCTGTAAGAAATTTTTTCTAGTTGTCTAAACAAGTCTATGATTTCTGCCATGGCGAAAACACATATTCTGTTGCAAAGCCATTTATGTGTAATTGAACCATTCTTAATGCTCATCACAATATGTCTTCACACTTACATCTTTCCCACAGCTGGGCTCATTCACTTTAACTTAGGCATTCAAATAATACTTGACAATAAGGCATGGAGTATTCAGGAAACATTTCAACTCAGGCAAACCTAAAGTTAACTCTTCAATCCTTAAAATAACTCCAGAATTCTAAAGTTAAAGACAGGCTGTTAATTAACTGCGTGTGAAAATAACTACAGAGGAGGTAACTTAGCTACAGAGGATGTAACTTAAAGGACTTACGAGGCAAAAATGCTAAAAAAAGTAAATTACCTGCCTCATCTTTTACGGTACGGAGGACGCCGTCCGCGCCCTCCGTGCCGATCCGCCGAGTCCCCCTGCTCATTAGCCCCCCGGGCCGGCTGCCGACCCCATGGCCCGGGTCGGGCTCTCCTGCCTCCCGCAATATGGCCGCTTCCTTTGGCCTCGGCTGCGCAGTCCGCCTGGCCGCGAGTGTGGCTGCGCAGCTCTAGGGCCAGCCCCCCTGATCCACGCTACGTAGCGTGGATCAGGGGGGTTGGCCCTAGAGCTGTGCAGCCGCACTCGCGGCCAGGCGGACTGCGCAGCCACGGCCAAAGGAAGTGGCCATATTGCGGGTGGCAGGAGAGCCCGACCCGGGCCGTGGGGTCGGCAGCTGGCCCGGGGGGCTAATGAGCGGGGGGACCCAGCGGATCGGCACGGAGGGCGCGGACGGCGTCCTCCGTGCCATAAAAGATGAGGCAGGTAATTTACTTTTTTTAGCATTTTCGCCTCGTAAGTCCTTTAAGGGATGAAGAGATAAGATAATTCTCTCACTGTGTGGTGGTAAGTTTTCTCTTGCCTTATTATCTCCAGCAGGATTTTAGTAAATTGAGGCCATTGGTCATGATGTATCATGGGCAGGGCCAAATGTACATGAACTTAGCAGCATTGCAATTCAGAGACACTGCTGCGAAGCAAAACTTTGCATAGAGTCCCCCTCCTTTAATATAAAGTAATGTCCTAGTTACCATAAATATGACATGGATTACATTGTGAGCTCCTCTGAGGACAGTCAGTGACATGGCTATGTACTCTGTAAAGAGCTGCAGAAAATGCAACTGCTATATAAATATATAATAATAATAAGGACATAATAAAACATTAGGAACAGAAGGTATGTCCGCAACACTTAGCAATATAAATGGAGTGTGCAAGAGCCCAGAATTATATATATCCACACTCGGTGTAACAAATTTAGCAATAGTTGTATAAGAGAGTAGAGCTATTAAATATGCGATATAGGTCCCTCCATTGGTTGTTATAGGTAGTGCTAAGTCTTACCAGTTGGCTAGAGGGTCTAGACCAGGCATGGGCAAACTTGGCCCTCCAGCTGTTAAGGAACTACAAATCCCACAATGCATTTGCCTTTATGAGTCATGACTGTGGCTGTCAGACTCCTGCAATGCATTGTGGGACTTGTAGTCTGGTAAGACTTAGCACTACCTATAACAACCAATGGAGGGACCTATATCGCATATTTAATCGTGGCCAGCTCTACTCTCTGATACAACTATTGCTAAATTTGTTACACCGAGTGCATCTATTACAGCTAAGAGATGCCCAAGCCTTAAAGATAAGTTATGCTCAAGCTATTTCTCTGGAGGAAAGAAGAGGTGCAGAGGTCAGCTTAAAGGTAGCTATCCATGTGGGTATTGTAATATATGTGGCTATATGCGGCCCCAACAGATTATCCATAATGTTGATGGTACCAGGCAATATCAAATATCCGAGTATATTAACTACCTACGGATCTGTGGTATTGATCAGATTAAATTGGGTTAAAGAGGAGGCGATATTGTAGGTGCCCTGATAAAACGGGAAGCCAGATGGATATACCAACTGGGTAGCATGGCTCCCTCTGGCATAAATTAAGAAATCGACTGGACCGGTTTTCTGGGCTAGTGTCCAGTCGACCGCTCTCTTTATTTAAGATATCCCTCTGCCAATTTCTTGGTTGATGTCTAAATTATTATAGAAGTCTCCTTAGAACATAACTGATCAGTATTTAATATTCTATGAATGTATTATTAATGCATTGTGTTTTCTTTATATGCAGATTATTCCTCATATCTTTCCTGTATTAATATCTATAATTGCTTGATGTATGGACCTTTAGACCTTTTTGGGACTCCTTTGGACATATATGTCTCTTTAATATATATAATATATATGTCTCTTTATGTTTGATCTACATGGACTGAAAGTGGACTATTGGACCCCAGTTTCCTAACAATAGCCTCTCTCACGTGGACTGTGTTTGTTCTCATGTTTGGACTCTTTGTTTTCCCTAGGACTCAGGATGGACACTTTATGCACACCCTTAATCCCTAAGTGGGCTTTAGTGGGATCTTTCCATCTAATTAATATGCATATGTTTAATTGTCTTTTATAAAATATGTACTTGTGGATTTATGAATTGATTTATGTTGCAATTATAATATAATGTATGATTAGGTATGTGCATTATGTTCATTCCATCTATTTACTGGGTTGCTGTCCCTTGTTCTTCCTCCTCCCCCTCTCCTCCAACTGTGCTGCTATCTACAGATGTCGTGCTGGTGCGCGATTTGCATGTTCACTGCCTGCCTTGGACTTTAGCTACTCACCTATTCGCTCCTGCCGCTTGCGTTTCAGTGTGGTCTAGGCTTCCTCTACATTCGTCTCTTCCTAATTCCGTATCCGTAACGTCATATCCAGTTGACGCACAGTGACTTCCTGGCACATGCCTCCCCTCCTTTGCTCTATTTAAACGCCGGTTTGGCGTCTGCACACTACAGTGTCCTCTCCTCCTATCAAAGCGGGGTGACGCCTGCGGAGCTAGTGGGACTGTCTTGAGGGGACCCCTACCTATTCCCAGCTGCGCTGCCCTGCCTCCATTGGTTCTCCTGGACTAAGTATCTTGTTGTTTGCACACTCTCCTTTCTCTTATGCACTTTACTATATAGGCTGCTCCTGTTTGTTATTGTTTAGCAGTCCATTATTCAATGTTATCATCTCATTTGCACTTTAATATTTAATATTTTGTAATTATTTTGTCACTATTGTTGTTTACACTGGTGCACATTACTGAACCCGGGTTCAAGCACTGGTGGGCTCTGTATTGATGCCCACCAAGCTGGCAGCATACACTTTTTAGGTATTAATTAACCCTCCTGGCGGTCAATTAAAACTGCCAGGGGGCAGCGCAGCACTATTTTTTTAATTTTCTTTTTTTAAAATCATGTAGCTAGCCTAGCGCTAGCTGCATGACAGCCGCTGTGCAGCGGCATCCCCCCACCCTCTTCGATCGCCTCCGGCGATCAAGCCCGTCCGGAAATCCCGTTCTTAACGGGATTTCCATTAGGGCTTCCCCCGTCGCCATGGCAATGGGCAGGATGACATCACCAACGTCATCGACGTCGTGACGTCAAAGGAAGTCCCGATCCACCCCTTAGCGCTGCCTGACACTGATTGGCCAGGCAGCGCATGGGGTCTGGGGGGGGGTGCGGCGCGGCGGCTAGCGGCGAATCGGCGCGGAGTGGCGGCGATCAGGCAGTACACGCAGCTAGCAAAGTGCTAGCTGCGTGTACAAAAAAAAAATATTATGCATATCGGCCCAGCAGGGCCTGAGAAATCCTCCTGCGCGGCATAGCCCGAGCTCAGCTCGGGCTTACCGCCAGGAAGGTTAATAGCATGCGCTTATATAATGTTGCATATACTATCTGGTAAAATGGTCATGATTGTTTGCAGCTGAAGTAATATAGGACTATGTGGTCTGTTTTAATTTATTTTAATCTATTGAAATTCATTAATGTCATTATATTTTATGTGATTTATATATTTTTCAAATAAATTGTTATATTCTTGAGTGGTACTGCTCATATGGGCCTTCTTTTTCTCAGCTGTGGATAATGATAGGACATTGGACTATGACTATGGTAGGGCTTAGATTGTGAGCTCCTCTGAGGACAGTCAGTGAAATGACTATGTACTCTGTAAAGTACATTATAATATGGTAGGACATTAGACTATAACTATGGAAGGATTAGATTATGAAGTTTGAGGACAGTCAGTAACATGACCATATACTGCTTAACATGACAGTATATACATATTCTACTTTATATAAATACATATTAGATATTATTTATTAGATATTATTATTTAGACTATGATTATGATAGGATTAGATTGTGAGCTCCTCTGAGGACAGTTAGTGACATGACTATGTAGTCTAATGTGCTTCAGAAGATGTAATTGCTATATAAATAGATAATAATAATAATAATAATAATAATAATAAGGTAGGACATTAAACGATGACTATGTTAGGATTACATTTTGAGCTCCTCTGTGGACAGTCAGCGACATGACTATGTACTCTGCAAAGTACTGCAGAAGAAAACTGCGCTATATAAATACATAATAAAAATCTGGCAGGACATTACATTATGACTATGATAGTATTAGATTGTGAGCTCCTCTGAGGACAGTCAGTGACATGACTATGTACGCTGTAAAGTGCTGCAAAAGATGTCAGTGCTATATAAATACAATACATAATAATAATATGGTAGGACATTACATTATGATTATGGTAGGATTCGATTTTAATCTCTGAAGATAATCGGCGACATTATGTACTCTGTAATGGGTTTTGGAGGACCACATTTGCTTACTTTTAAGCACCCTAATTTGACCCGAGGAAGCGGTTTGAGCCATGAAACCGTTGTCTGAAGTGCTTACTAACAATAAAATACTTTATCGGTTACAGAATTGAAGTCTCCTTACCTAAGGTAGGGTAGATTGTTTTTAAAACAAATTTATGCAATTCAGTGATAATTCCTACTTCAAGGGCGCCTCCTACTTCTCCATATCTTGTTACGTCACCCCACCACGTGGGATCTTCACGACATCCTTGAAGTGAAGGAATTTTACGGAGCAGCGACCTATCCCTGGAAAGACCGAGTGGGGGCGAGATTTTCCCACATGTTTAGCTGAGTGGCTGCCTCTTACAGTAACCCATATTTGTGAGTATTATATGCTCTTGCGTTTGGCCATTTATCTTATGATAATACACCAAAAGGGCTCCCGGTGTCCCTGTTTGTCTTTTTCTTTTCTACTTACTTCAGATGCCCAGCCTTTAATTGACAGAAACTGCAGTTGTCAGCTTTAGGTTGATCATCTCCTGAAACTCAATTCCAGGAAACAATCCCATAGCAAGCTTTCATGGGGCCCTCAAATGTAGGCTCTCTTAAGCAATACCTCATGCCCCTACCCTATGGATATGAGTTAATTGGGCAATTTACATTCTCATGCAATCAACACTGCACATAGTTTGATGATGAATACATTAAGTACCACCTGGGCCCCTTATGCTCCAGGGCCCCATAGCAGCTGCTATAGCTGCTATGGCTATTGCTACACCCCTGCCAGGAAAGCCTCAGGGCCAGATGGCGTGTCATCAAACTGCTTGAGAACATGAGCAAGCCAACTGACCCCCATCCTTAACAACATCTTCAACAAATCCCTAGCAGATAGCAAATACCCTTCTGCTGCAAAAAAATCCCAACCCCCAAAAAGCCAGGAAACACAGATCACAACTTTAGAACTACTTCCCCAACACCACACTGTCAAGAAGATCTTTGAAAGATTGGTCCTTTGATCTGTTCCCTAGAAGCACACAACCAGCAACCTCCTAGACCCACTCCAATTTGCATACAAGGCCAGGTCTATTGGTGATACCAGCAATGTCAGTCTGGCGTACATCATGGAAGACCTCGACAGACCTGATACCTACGGCAGCACCCACTTCCGTTTTCAACACCATCTGCCTGAACATTCTGCACAAACACATGATACAACTTGGTGTCAACCGCATTCTATATTTGTGGATCAACGGCTTCCTCACTAACAGGATGCAACTAGTAAATCTTGGCAGTTTCTCCTCTCGAGCAGGAACCACCAATAATGCAATAATACAGGCGATCAGAGTAGTGAAATAGATGGTTATAAAGTTTATAAAGTAAAAAAAGGATACATACAGGTATCTATGGTGTTCAACCGGTGTACTACAAATTTTTTTATAAAAAATCATGATGGCCTTGGAAATTATGTATTGCATCAAAATTATATCAGAACCAAATCACGTGTTAATATGGG
The DNA here is from genome assembly GCF_040937935.1 of Hyperolius riggenbachi. Classification (NCBI taxonomy): domain Eukaryota; kingdom Metazoa; phylum Chordata; class Amphibia; order Anura; family Hyperoliidae; genus Hyperolius; species Hyperolius riggenbachi. The sequence continues at coordinate 148,503,121 of NC_090655.1, forward strand.
CAACGCAGCGTAGAAAGGTGTCTACATGTGTAAAATTTAAAGCAGCTGATCACAAAACAAAAATTGCTTAGTGTAAAGTCAAAGCTGATTATGGCATATAAAGTCCATACAAGCAACAAGAAACAATAAATATTGCACACACAAAATCAATTATTCATACACGATAATGCCTACATAAACATCAATATCAAAAAGTGCATAGTGCAAAACTTTTAACCAGAATAAAGTGCGAATGCAACTGCTGCAAGAAAACCCTATGGACACAACCGCTGCACTATTGGTAACCCATGTACTGTCAAAAAAGGTCACAACTCTTACTAATCAAATGAATAGATCTGAGCACAAGACTAGTAAAATGAATGTAGCAGCCACAGTACCTGAAAACTGCTCCCCGCTGCTCTGATGCACTGCAGCCACGCCCAGGCCTTACACGTGGCGTACGTTAAAAAGGGGCGCTGGGAAAAAAGGGCGCGGGGTTTTAAACGATAAGCATGGATAACGTTTAAAAATGTATTGTACTGTATTTCGTTTAAAATTAATGTTTTATAAAGTTATAAATCATTAAATAATGTGCATTAAATCGGCAATTGTAAAAACGTTAATCTTTCGTTTAAATAGTGAAACGTATAATAACGTTTAAAAAAAAAATTACTAAGTAACCCTCCCTGTACCTACCCCTAACCCCTAGACCCCCCTGTTGGTGCCTAAACCTAAGACCCCCTGTTGGTGCCTAAACCTAAGACCCCCCTGGTGGTGCCTAAACCTAAGACCCCCCTGTTAGTGCCTAAACCTAAGACCCCCCTGTTGGTGCCTAAACCTAAGACCCCCCTGTTGGTGCCTAAACCTAAGACCCCCTGTTGGTGCCTAAACCTAAGACCCCCCTGTTGGTGCCTAAACCTAAGACCCCCTGTTGGTGCCTAAACCTAAGACCCCCCTGGTGGTGCATAAACCTAAGACCCCCCTGTTAGTGCCTAAACCTGAGACCCCCTGTTGGTGCCTAAACCTAAGACCCCCCCTGTTGGTGCCTAAACCTAAGACCCCCTGTTGGTGCCTAAACCTAAGACCCCCGGTTGGTGCCTAAACCTAAGACCCCCCTGGTGGTGCCTAAACCTAAGACCCCCTGTTGGTGCCTAAACCTAAGACCCCCCCTGTTGGTGCCTAAACCTAAGACCCCCTGTTGGTGCCTAAACCTAAGACCCCCTGTTGGTGTCTAAACCTAAGACCCCCCTGGTGGTGCCTAAACCTAAGACCCCCTGTTGGTGCCTAAACCTAAGACCCCCCTGTTGGTGCCTAAACCTAAGACCCCCCTGTTGGTGCCTAAACCTAAGACCCCCCTGGTGGTGCCTAAACCTAAGACCCCCCTGTTAGTGCCTAAACCTAAGACCCCCCTGTTGGTGCCTAAACCTAAGACCCCCTGTTGGTGCCTAAACCTAAGACCCCCCTGTTGGTGCCTAAACCTAAGACCCCCCTGTTGGTGCCTAAACCTAAGACCCCCCCCCTGTTGGTGCCTAAACCTAAGACCCCCCTGTGATAAGCATTATTAAAGTTTCAAAAACATATTGTGCTGTTTTTTCGTTTAAAAATAATGTAAAAAAAAAAAATTTTTACTGTTTTTCGTTTAAAAATAATGTTTGAAAAAAATATTGTACTGTTTTTCGTTTAAAAATAATATTAAAAAATGTATAAATCATTAAATAATGTGTAATCATGAGAAGCAGTAATAAAACATTAAGTCTCCGGGCGCCGCTTTTAAAACGTTATTTTTCTCCGGCGCCCTTTTTTCCTATCGGGCGCCCATTAAACGATATTTATTATGGGAGTGAATGGCGGCGCCCGATTTGTCCACTAGCCTCCTGCGCCCTTTTTTACTGTTACCTTACACGTGTGTCACAGGAAAAATGCTTCCTCAGAGACCATGCTCCAATACTATCAGAATTCAGAAGAAACTAAGCTCAACAAAAGCTGTTCTTCCTGAGTCATCTAAAAAAAAAAATCAGTGTGCCACAAGACCACAGGAGTTACTGTCGAGCTTCTACTACTGCTACCATTTAATCAATCCTCTGCTCATCCGTCATCGTCTAGTATGCGTGCACTGCTGCAAGCGACAAGCTGAAACTTCAAATGGTCATCAGCGCTGCAGAGAAGATCATTGGAACACCCCGGCCACCACTAGACCTCCTCTACACCTCTAGACTAAGAACCAGGACCCACAGGATAATGAACAACCCACAGCTTAATACTCACCAAAACTTCCAAGTGCAAGAATAGTGATGGAGCAAACAACAAATTTTGCATTTGCAAATGTGAACGTGAATTTACTGCAAATGTTCACAAACTGGTGGTTCACGGCGGGCTCCATAGACTTTTATGGCAGGCAAATGTCTAAAACTGGCCACTGACCTTATAGTTTTGGAGAAAATCAATTTTAAAGTTTATGTGCTGAGTGTGGGAAATTGGTTAATGCCTGCCGACTTTAGCGGTTAATAGCAAAACATCGTATGTGCGAAAAACACCAAATTTGCAAGGCATGTTAAAGGATACCACAACTGACATGTGGCATAATGAGATAGACATGGGTATGTACAGTGCCTAGCACACAAATAACTATGCTGTGTTCCTTTTTTTCTTTCTCTGCCTGAAAGAGGTAAATATCAGGTATGTAAGTGGCTGACTCAATCCTGACTCAGACAGGAAGTGACTACAGTGTGACCTTCACTGATAAGAAATTCCAACTGTAAAACACTTTCCTAGAAGAAAATGGCTTCTGAGAGCAAGAAAGAGATAAAAAAGGGGGAAATTCTTATCAGTGAGGGTCACACTGTAGTCACTTCCTGTCTGAGTCAGGACTGAGTCAGTCACTTACATACCTGATATTTACCTATTTCAGGCAGAGAAAGAAAAAAAGGAACACAGCATAGTTATTTGTGTGCTAGGCACTGTACATACCCATGTCTATCTCATTATGTCACATGTCAGTTGTGGTATCCTTTAAGGAAGACAGTGGGAACAAGTGGGAATTTTTTTTTCAAACAGACCTCGTAGTTTTTAAGAAAATTGATGTTAAAGTTAGAGGAAAAAAGAAGCTATATAAATGCGGTAAAGTCCCATATAATGGGCTTGATTCACAAAAGAGTGATAACTGATAGCACTGCTGTGCTATGCAGTTATCACGCTATGTGATGCAAAGGTTTGCGCGCGTAAAGGCTTACGCATGCATGTTTTTAAAACAAAGGTTTGCGCGTGATCATGCACACGTTTGCGCGCGATCGCACGCAAACCTGTCGTAAGCACACGCGCGTAAGTCTTTACGCGTGAAAACCTTTGCACGCGTAACATCTCGTGGTAACTGCATAGCACGGCCGTGCTATCAGTTATCACACTTTTCTGAATCAAGCCCAATGTATCAACATGTATAAACATGTATTTATTTATTACTTAGTACTTAGTATAACTAGAGCTCCGTTGTCCCTAGTGATGATCGTAATCAGCAAATTATGATTACGCAAAATTTTGCATACATTTTTGCATATTACATCTACATGTAATTGCTATTTGTAAATTGAATTGATTACGTCATTCGTAATTTTGCGCAACATTTCAAGTTATTTTTGTGCAATTTCATGACGACTGTGAATAGCAAAGCCCCCATACATGCTATTGTCACCAAAATTGCTACATGTATTAAGAAGGATAGTGGGTACAAGTAAAAAAACAATATCCAAAAAGACCTTGTAGTTTTTGAGAAAATCGATTTTAAAAATGCAAAGAAAAATTACAGTTTAAAAACCATTTTTCTTTGCATTTTTAAAATCAGTTTTTTCCCAAACTACAAGGTCTTTTTGAAAAATATATATTTTTGACGTATACCCACTATTCTCCTTAACATATGTAGCAATTTTGTTAGCAATAGCATGCATGGGGGCTTTGCGATTAACTGCTAAAGTCGGCAGAAAATGTTCGCGAAATAACGGGAAAATTACACGAAAATTGCGCGAAATTAATTAAAAAAATTACGTGAAATATTACTATTACAACCAAAATTATGCTCCTGAATGAAATTTTGCAAAGATGGAATTTGATTGGTCCATTTTCAAATTTGCATACAAAATGTCCATAACCCTACATCAATTGACCAACCCTAGTGATTCAAACAAAAATCTGAATGTGAAAGTGCAAAGTAAGTACCACATGAGTGTTATAATATTTTTTCACTTGAGGTCCTCCTCATTAATGTGTAGATGGTATAATATGTAGTTTGGACTCTCACTTAAAGAAAACCTGAACTTAAAAATTAAAAGTCAAAATAAGCATACACAAGTCATACTTACCTTCCATGTAGTCTACTCCTCAGTGTCTTTCTCCTGTCCCGTGTCCTGTTTGTTCACTGTGATCAAGGGAATTTTCCGTCCTCCATTTTGAAAATGGCCATTACCCATAACAGCTTTCTGGTCAGCACACAGTTAAACTGTAACATCACCCACTTGAGCCATAGGGAAACCGGACATTACCTGGTACATCAGTTTTCCTCTCAGCTATAACTGACAGCAACTGATATTTTACTGACAGCAACTGATATATTTCAGATCAGACAAAATATTGTCAGAACTGAAAGGGATTATTGTCAGAGGAAACTGGTGAGCTTCTGAGAGGAACTGATGGCAAGGTAACTATGTAATGTTCATTTGAAGTTACCTCATGTGTTTATTTTAAATATTTTTACTCAGTACAGGTTCTCTTTAAGTCCCCCATTCAACTAGATAGGAAATTTTCTATGCAGATGGTGCCTGTAAATAGAGATTTGTTGTATGGTTTCTTTCATTGTTTGGACTCCTGGGCTGTGCCAAGACTACTTAAAGGGGCGCTATGGCGAATTACTGTTTAAATTAATGCAGCATAAACTTACGCCATCATGCAAAAGAAGCTGCAATAAAAAAGCTTTAGTTTCAGAGAAATAAACAGAGCTGCTTGCTCAATCACTTTAGCTTTCAGTAGCCCGTCATTTGCATGTTATGCGTTGGACTAAACAGACCAGTACATTAGTTGCAGGGGAACATCTGGTATGACTGTTTATTTTTTTCAGATCTCACCTCCCTGTCACCTGACTGTTTTTAGTTTGTCCGCACTCACGAGCCAGCCGAGCCGCCCGCTATAAACAGTTGTAAAGCTGCGCTTCATCACAGCGTATACTGAAGCCATGAAGGACCCCTGCGATCTGTCAGGCAATAAATCAGTCACCTTATCTCGGCTATCTATCTGCCCCCCTCCCCCTGTGTTGTTAGCAAACTTGCGTAGTATCTGCTGTACAGATCAAAGGTGGCAGATCTGTATATTGTACAGCACTAGTGCCTCAATGTAATAGAAACTATTTAGACTGTCTATTAGGAAGAGGTAATTGTAGAGGTCTTGAAAAACATATGTAATGAGTATGTATATACACACACAGTGCACAATTACACAATTACACAATTTTGAAACCTGAATTGAATTCGGATACCCCAGTATCCGGCCGGATTCGGATATCCGAATTGAAAACCAGTAATGGTCTTTTAAAGGCTTCTTAACTGTTTTAGAAGCTAAAAACATACCACCACCACCACCTCTCCCTCTCTCTCATTTTTGAACCTCGCTTTATCGCAAGGGCAAAACGGTTTCCATAGCCCTGTAAGAGAAAGTGAAAAAATTACGGTAGCTAAGACTACTCCTGGGCCTTTCTTGTAGTTGAAGAGATGAGTGAACTGTGACACCACACTTTAAAAAAAAAAAAAGAGGCAAACAGAGAAGCTTCCCCATATTGGATCATTGGATTTGGTAAAGTCTTAAGCCAATGTGTTGACTCACCACACAACCCTGCACCCAGCATGTGTCTCGTATGACTGTCTATAGGATCACTCACCACACAGCCCTGCACCCGGCATGTGTCTCATATGACTGTCTATAAGTAAGCTTTAGGTTAGCAGGAATGGTTGCATAGCCACCTAGCTTTTCATCCTTCCCACCCTTGCCCTGGAATCTTCCAGACTTCAAAGTGATGTCCTTTGCTGTGTGTGTGGTTGGTGGTATAGTGGTGAGCATAACTGGCCTCCATGCAGTTGACCTGGGTTAGATTCCTGGCCAAAGTATGTGAGCTTGCTTTTGACATACTACAAATCCCTGGAAGACCAGAGAGGGAGAGAGGGTGGTGGTTCTCTTTGCCATTGAACCTGTAATCCGGATTCGGATATCTGGGAGAAATCCGCGGATATCTGGGTCGGCCGTCAAACTATCTGCAGATAGCTATCCAGATTTCTGCCTAACTATCCGGAATCCAGATCTGGCCGGATTATGGAAAAATGGTTCAATATCCGGGTTACCCGGATATCCGAAATCCGGATGAGCATCACTGCAGCTCATACTGTTGATGGTTCTTTCTCTACCATTGTTAAAGAAAGCGTACGGCCGGGGAGTCAGGGTTCGATTCCGGTCCGGAGTTGGAGCCTGAGAAACGGCTAACACCACACATCCAAGGAAGGCAGCAGCCATGGCATGCAAGTCCCGACGTAGTAACAAAAAATAACAATACAGGAGGACTTTCGAGGCCCTGCTGTATATGAGACGAATCAATTTTAAATCCTTTAACGAGAATCTGTTATGGAGGGCAAGTCTGCCATCCATTTAAGTGAAAGGTATGCACTGACTGCCAGGTATAATACAATGTGCAGTCACAGGTGCAGTGAAAGGTATGCAGTGACTGGTATTACAATACAATGTGCAGCTGTTACACAAGTGCAGTTAACAGATATGCTCGGAGTGGTATATTACACAGCGTGCAGTCACACAGGTACTGTGAACAATTATGCAATGACTGGTATTACAAATGTGCACCTGTCACACACACACACACACAGGTACTGGACAGGCACAGTGACACTGCGTGCGCTCACATAGGTAGGTGGGTGCACTGTGAACAACAGACGGGTATATGCAGTGATGGGTATTATAATGTGCACCTGTCACACACAGACAGGTACCGGACAGGCACAGTGACACTGCGTGCGCTCACGAAGGTAGGTGGGTGCACTGAAGTGAACAACAGGTAGATATATGCAGTGATGGGTATTACAATGTGCACCTGTCACACACAGACAGGTACCAGACAGGCACAGTGACACTGCGTGCGCCCACGAAGGTAGGTGGGTGCACTGAAGTGAACAACAGGTAGGTATATGCAGTGATGGGTATTACAATGTGCACCTGGCACAGTAGTAATTACCACCAAAGGCAGTGGCGTAGCTAAGGAGCTGTGGGCCCCAATGCAAGTTTTACAATGGGGCACCCCCAAGCACTCTATACGTAATAATTGATACAGCGCACCAAAACCTGCCAAGGGAAACTACAGTGTCAGAGGTGCAAGAAGGGGATGGGAAACAGTTTGTTAAGGATTACCACTATTCAAAGTATCTATTGAAGTTATTATTATGAGCACAGGACCAATAGAGAGCTAATACTGTAGTTGAGGGAGGGCCCTCCGGGGCCCCTCTGGCCCAAGGGCCCCGATGCGGTCGCTACCTCTGCAACCCCTATTGCTACGCCCCTGACCAAAGGGCCAAAGGTTAGCTGCAACTGACTGACAGGGCTGAATATAATGCAAGTGGGCCACACACACACACAAAAAAAAAATAGATCACAAGAACAAGATTAGCTCTCAAAAGAGCTGTTGAGGGGTGCTTTTTTTTTAGCAATAAGAATCAGCAAGGAGCAAGCTAACAAGCCTACAAGAGCCTAACTAAGCTTTCCCTATATCTCTCTCTGCCACAGCTCTCCCTTCTCTAATTACTGCAGTCACAGGAGTGACATTGCCTTCCTTTTATAAGGGTGGTGGGGCTCCAGGAGGGAGTGTAGCCTGATTGGCTACAATGTTCCTGCTAACTGTGATGTAGAGAGTCAAAGTTGACCCTCATGATGCACTATGGGGGTGAATCGAACTTCCGGTAAAGTTTGCAGTTCTCAGCGATCGCAAACCCCGGAAGTTCGCCGGTTCCCGTTTGCTGGCAAACCGTTCGGGCCATCTCTAATTGCTATAAGAGGTACCCCAGGGCCTCCAACAGCCCCCCCCCCCCCAACACCTTAATCTCTAGTTATCTGGCTTGCAGTCACTGTCATGTATTCTCTTTTCTTATTTCTCTCTGCTTCAATCCCAATAAGGGTATGACAGCCAAGTGAGTTGTGCGCCCGCTCCTACACTGCGCCCTGAGGCTGGAGCATCTCTCGCCTCTACCTCAGCCCAGCCCTGTTAGTCAGTATTTACCCACTGTAAAATCTTTCCTCTTCTTCATTTACATTTTGAAATGTAACACAATTTATCACATCTTTAGTCCTTCCAGTTGATCTCTGCGGAATGCTGGTTTACTGAGAACTCTATGCACAGAGAAACACACTGCCTGTGCTAAATACTGTAAAATTATTTGTTCATACAAGAATTTCGTTATTGAGGTAAGCCACCTCACTTCTTTCGATTTTAAACTGGTTTTAATCCATTTTATACATACCAGGTCGCCTCTTTCCATTTAACTGTGCTATGCACAGAGGGATCAGTTACAAACAGCTGTTATTTCCCACAATGCAACGAGGTTCACAGACAGCAAAATAGCCCTGACATCACACTGTAGGTGAGGTTTTACCACAATATCAGCCTACAGATGTCCCGGATGATCTATTTGAGAAAAGGTTAAGATTAGGTAAAGGAAGGGGTAAGGGGGATATCGGCTACAGATAGGGATGAAGTTCAATCCTGGGTTAAAGTTCCTCTTTAAGACTAGGGAGTTGGCATGTGATGGCATTCTGGAAGCCAAAGGATTGAATGCCTTCTCATTACCCAGGCAAGTGGCCATGGACTTTGAAAGTAAAGGACCACCCGGGGCTATTTTTAGCCAAAGACATTCCAAGCCATTGCCTGGAGTGCCATTGGTCCTGGGGGCCCCATGCCCCTGGATTAACCCCACCCCCAAAACAAAGCTTCACCTCCAAACAAAGCTCCACCTTTGAAGAGTGTTCAATCACCTGCTTCTGCTTCGTACATGCAACAGAAGGAAGTTCAGTGTCCTGAACAGAAGAATCATCACCAGTCCCAGGAGAGCAGACAACACAAGTTCCGGAAAGTATAAGTTGCAGGCAGCCCCGACTATAGCTCTGTGTGCCATGTTCCTCTGTGCATGCCTCTGTCCCCCGTGTCTTCTTCTGTCCCCCTTTGTTCCTTCTTCTGTCCCTCTTTGTGCCTACTTTTGTCTCCTTGTGTCTCCTTCAGTCCCCCTGTGCCAGCTACCTATGCCCCCCTATGCACCCCTCTGCCCCCCCCCCCCCCCCATGCCTCCTTATGTTTCCCTTTGTGACTCCTTCTGTCCTCCTTTGTGCCTACTGTCTACTTTTGTGCCTCCTTTTGTCTTCCTTTGTATCTCTGTCTGTCTCCTTGTGCCCCCTGTCCCTCTGTTCCTCCTTCTGTACCCCTGTGCCTCCTTCCATCCCCCTGTGCCTCCTTCTGTCCCCCTGTGCCTCCTTCTGTCAACCCATTGTGCCTTCTTCTTTCACCCATTGAGCCTCTTCTGCCTCCCTTTATGCCTCCTTCTGTCCCCTTGTTCCTCCTCTACACCCCTGTGTTTCCCTCTGTCCCCCTGTGCCTCCTTCTTTCCCCCTTTCTGCATCCTTTTGTCCCATTTTTGTGCATCCTTCTGTTCCTCCTTCTGTCCCCCATTGTGCCTTATTCCCCCAGTGTGCCTCCTTCTGTACCCCTTGCAGGGCTGCAGCCAGGGGGTACTACCCACACTGGAGTATGGGGCCCAAGCAGTGACTGGGGCCCAACCTCCCTGCTGAGTGACATACATCTAACTGTTTCCAGGCTACAGCAGCGTGTGCTGAACAGGAAAAACTAACTGTGTCAGTTTTGGAGATTAGGGATTTCACACTTAAGCATGCAAATGGTGTTTTTTATTCCCACCCCACCCCATAGTGTTTCCCCCCCAGTCATAGCTGAATTCCTCAGCTATCAGCTCATTAATTCACTGGCTAGCTAGACCAGGAAATACCATTGTAGCATAAACAAAGAGAAGGCATGTTATTAGCTCATTAATTCACTGGCTAGACAGACCAGGAAATACCATGTTTAGCATAAGTAAAGATAAGACATATTAATGCCCTGTAAGATTGGTGTATGTAATTGTTCTTCTGATAGCTGAGAAAAAGGTCAGATTACAGAGCATAATACAGAGCAGTACACAGAAGTGAATTTCTGTATTTAGCATTTGATTTTGGATTCTCCTCTTCATTCTCTCCATTTTCTCCTGTAGGCAGATACTGAGGGGCTGGGCAGCGCTACACTGGGGCACGCTAAGGCACTGCCCCTGCCCCTCCCCCACGGGAATCACTGTGCCCCTCTGAGTGTCCACGCTCAGTAACATACAGTTAACTGTTTCTGGGCTCCAGCAGCGTACAGTGAACAGAATAGGGTCTGTAAAACTATCTATGTAGGTGTTAAGTAAACCAAGGGTCTTATCTATTTGCCATAAATACCTCACAATCCTTTCAAGATCCCTTGTAGTTAATGTGTCTCAATGATACTTATATTTGCAAAAAAAAAAATCTCTCTAGCTCCTTCTGTTGTATGTTCTAACATTGTCAGTCAACAGGATGTCTGAAGAAAGCTTACAAGCTTAACCACTTGCCGACCGCGCTCTCATAATGCGCGTCGGCAAAGTGGTAGCTGCAGGACCAGCGACGCACATCTGCGTCGCCGGCTGCAGGCTAATTAATCAGGAAACAGCCGCTCGCAGGCTAAATGTAAACACAAGCGGAAATAATCCGCTTTGTTTACATTTTTACAACGCTGCTAACAGTAGCAGCGTTGTACTAGATCAGCGATCCCCGGCCAATCAGCGGCCGGGGATCGCTGTCACATGACAGGCAGGAGCCTGTTAGAGGCTGCACAGGACAGATCCGTTCCTGTGCAGCCTCTGATCTCCGGTGCAGGGAGGGAGAAGAGGGAGAGGGGAAATCCTGCGGTGGAGGGGGCTTTGAGGTGCCCCCCCCCCCGCCACCCACACGCATGCAGGAGCGATCAGACCCCCCCAGCACATCATCCCTCTAGTGAGGAAAAAAGGGGGCGATCTGGTCGCTCTGCCTGGTATTTGATCTGTGCTGGGGGCTGTAGAGCCCACCCAGCACAGATCTTAGAAATCAGTGCTGGTCCTTAAGGAGCGGGGGGGGGGGGGGGGGGTTAAAGGCTGAGTCCTGAAGTGGTTAAAGAGAACCAGAGATGAAAAATAAGTAGATTTATACATACCTGGGGCTTCCTCCAGACCTATAAGCCTGGATCACTCCCACGCTGCCTTTCTCCACTGCCTTTATCCGCCTGTACCGGGTTCCGTCATTTCTGCCAGTCAGGGCCAGTCGACGCAAGCGCAGTGCGCTCCCTCCGTAATGCGCAGGCGCATGTGTAAAGATACTGAGGGAGTCCCTGTGGATGCGGAAAACTGGCCGCGTCTGGTGGAAGTGACGGGACCCGGTACCGGCAGATAGAGGCAGAGGAGAAAGGTGGCGTGGGAGCGATTCAGGCTTATGGGGCTGGAGGAAGCCCCAGGTATGTATAAAATATTTTTCTATTTTTAAGGTTCCCCTCGTCTCTTGTTCCCTTTAAAGCTTACTGGGTTTTTTTTGTTTTGTTTTTTAAACTAGTCAATAAACTAGAGCTTGTATTTTACAGACAGAATCCTGATTCAAAACACTTCCTGTCTGTAAAATACAAGCTCTAGTCTCTAGCAATAGCGCATAGCTACTAAGGTACGGAATTGAACACACAGTGTTTCCCCCCTCCTCTTGCTTGTAGAATCTTGAGACACCGGCTGGGGGCTGGAATGGTCTGTCTGTGATCTGTCCACACAGGAGCAGCTTGCTGGCAAGATTAAAGCATGCCAGCAAACTAGCCAAGTAAATCTATATGTAACTTTTCTTTAATAATAGCACCATCATTTGGACAATCTGCTCTGCTCAACAGCCTCTTTTGTTCTGTTTGCGATGTTTACTTTTGGTTTTATACAAACAACGATTTTTATCAACAAATGGGCCCCACCAGCCAGCCATTATGCCCCTTTTGTGCCTCCCAAAAAATGTGAAGCTGGAGCCGCCACTGCTGAGCAGGATAGAGCAGGGAGATGCAATCTGCAAGAGTAGCTATGTGAGTGGAGGAGGCACTAAGAGGATCAAGTGAGTGCATTTTTGTTCACTTTCATCACACACTGCCTGGTCCTAAACTGCTTCATAAATGGTTCTGTACACACTGTCTATCTGAACTACTTAGTCACCCCCTCTGGTCTCTGGACAAGGCAAGCTGTGATGATCTGTCAGCGCTGCGTAATATGTTGGCGCTTTATAAATACAATAAATAAATATATAAATCTGTCCCTACAGATGACTGAAGCCTGTGCTGCTGGGGCACTCTGACAGCAGTAAATGCCTTTCTTTCTGCACAGAATCCTGCTAACTTACATCTAGGCTGCATTGCTCCCTACCTCTACTCTTCCCTTCCCCCACTCAATTTCTTCTCCCACTCATCCATAATAGTTAGGGCTGTAGCTACAATTTATCCCCCATGAATAATAATGTTCCCTCATAATCTGTGGTGCGGTCTCCTAAGTATTGCAAAATTCTTAGTATAGCAATGAAGCATGGCCGTAAATAAAGATTTTGGGTTCACGAACATGTTTACAAATGGCACCACGAACGCTTGCGGAGTGATCGTGAATCGGCAAGCCCCATTTACATAATGGCTGGGCGAAGTTCCAAAACCTTCAGGGTATCTCTGTAGCCACAATTTCTTTAAAAAAGGTATACAAACTGTACCCAAACCCGGGCAGTGAAATGGTAGAGGTAGATCAAGGGCGAAAAAGTTCAACAAATATTACGTATTTAACGCAGAGACTTTATTAATTCATAAAGGACCTCTGTCGAGAAAATCTTAAAATTTAAAATACATGTAAACATATACAAATAAGAAGTACGTTTCTTCCAGAGTAAAATTAGCCATAAATTACTTTTCTCCTATGTTGCTGTCACTTACAGTAAGTAGTTGAAATCTGACATTACTGACAGATTTTGGACTAACCCATCTTCTCTTGGGGGGTTCTCAGGGTTTTCTTTATTTTTAAAAGCACTTAGTGAATGGCAGTTGCTCCGTCCAACTGCCAAAAAAGTGTACGTTGAGCAGGGAGGCTGGCCAGCATCATTGTATAAATCTTTTTCAGGGAATGTCTTTATAAAGTATAAAGGCCATGCTGAGAATGCCCCATGAAGATATGGACTAGCCCAAAACCTGTCGGTAATGTTAGACTTCTACTACATACTGTAAGTGACAGCAACATAGGAGAAAAGTAATGTATGGCTCATTTTACTCTGGAAGAAATGTACTTATTATTTGTATGTCTTTATTTCTGCTAACCATTACTTCACCACAGCAAAACTCCAAAAGTTTTGGAGTGGCCCAGCCAGAGACCTGACTTGAATCCAATTGAGAATCTGTGGAGGGAGTGTAATGAATAGTGGAGAAGCCGCCGCGCGGGCAAGCGGCAAGACGGCTGTCTCCGCGTTCAAGCCGGCGGTCTCTTCCGCGCAGCAACATGTCTCTGGTTCGCCTGGTCCTTCTAGTGAACACAGATGGAAAGATACGCGCGCGCTCGCCAAGCGACAGGACCTTTATGCCAGCAGAAGGGGAATCAGCTGATCAGGCCGATCAGCTGATCCCAGCTGGACTCTGGATTGGCTGAGTGTCTGGGCCGGCGCTGTGGAGCGCTGTAGGTATATATAGGACTTGCTTGTCAGTTGCAGGTTGTCTGCCGTTGCGAATACTTACGCGTGAGCACTCAGACCTCAGTCAGATCTTACAGTGTGTTAGAACCAGTTGGAACTGGGAATTCACACTTAGCTAGATTCCGTTTTAGGCGCTATTGTGTTATTGTACTGTTATACTTCAGAATAGTTCCCGGTTTTGAGACCAAGGACCTCACACCCAAGTCTAGGAGACTACTGTGTTACTACTGTTATACTTCAGACTAGTTCCCGGGTTTTGAGACCAAGGACCTCACACCCAAGTCTAGGAGACTACTGTGTTACTACTGTTATACTTCAGACTAGTTCCCGGGTGTTGAGATCAAGGACCTCACACCCAAGTCCAACCTTGCCTGTACCCGGATACCGTATCAGTCTTCTGTCTCTGTACCTTATCTGCTCATGTGTTGCCAACTTGGCCTGTATGACCCTTCTGGCTGTCACTTGTCTATTGGGTGAACAACCTCACTGTACTCCTCGTGACACCAACTCTATAGGTGTCCATTAGCTGTAAGGGCTGCCTGCTCCTCAGGAAGTCCTCCTTACAGTCCAGTCAGGGGACTTTACCTATAGGAGTCCACTGGCTGCAGTACAGTCTGATTCCCAGCCCATCAGGGAATCTTTGGCTGCAGTACAGTCTGATTCCCAATCCATCAGGGAATCCCTGGCTGCAGTACAATCTCCATCTCCTCCTATTAAGGAGGTTAGTATCTACACAGTCAGAGGTCACCTGCACCTCAGGTGTCCACTGGCTGCAACGCAGTCCAATTCCCTGCTCTTCAGGGGATCCTTGGCTGCAGTTGTGTCTGTATCTCCCGCTCCTCGGGAGATAACCTTTCTTACTGTTGCACCAAACACTCACACTACATTAGGTGTCTTGTGTCAAGCTATACTTGTATTATTGGTGATTCTGCAGATCACCATATAATCAGGTATAACATCTGTATTATTTGTGATACTGCAGATCATCAATAATCATTCGTTACAGAACGGCAGACCAAAAACAATATGGACGCACTCCACAGCCGAATTGATGGACTAGCCACTTCGGTTGAAAATTTAATCAGGGTGCTTGATGGCCAACAGACTCAGATCACCGCTTTGTCTGGGTCAATACAGGTCCTTCAAATGGCTGTGAATGCAGTGCGATCTCCTCCAGTTACAGACCTTCGAATGTCCGTACCTGAAAAGTTTTCTGGTCATAGATCTGACTTTCAGAACTTTAGAAATCGAGTGCTGTCTTATTTTGAGTTAAGACCTAACTTGTCAAGAACTGAAACGCAAAGAATTACGTTTATTCAGACCCTTTTATCAGGGGACTCACAAACATGGGAATATAGCCTTCATGCAGAGCATGAGGCTTTGTCATCAGTTCAGGAATTTTTTAAGGCTATGGCTATTATATATGATGACCCGGATATTGCTTCCACCGCTGAGCGGAAGCTTAAGACTCTGCGTCAGGGTAGAGATCCAGTAGAGGTTTACGCAGCAGAATTCAGGAAGTGGGTTGTGTCAGCTAGGTGGGGAACCTATGCACTGTTAGACTGTTTTTTGTCAGGGTTATCAGATGTAGTTTCTGATTTAATGTTAGGGCATCCTGAATCCAAGTCCATTGATGAGGCAATCTCTTTGGCAGTACGGGTCGATCGCCGTTTACGCTATCAAAAACAGACCCGGGGTAGAAATGCTGTAAGATATGTCTCCTACGCCACTGCATACCTGTTCATGTTTACTGCAGCTGCGTGAGAGCAGCACGCAGTGTTATATACTAGTCACTGCACCTGTCCACGGTACCTGTGTGTGTGACAGCTGCACATTTGTAATACCAATCACTGCATACCTGTTCATGTTTACTGCAGCTGCGTGACAGCAGCACGCTGTGTTATATACCAGTCCCTGCACCTGTTCACGGTACCTGTGTGTGTGACAGCTGCACATTTGTAATACCAATCACTGCATACCTGTTCATGTTTACTGCAGCTGCCAGTCACTGCATATACCAGTCACTGCACCTGTTCACGGTACCTGTGTGTGTGACAGCTGCACATTTGTAATACCAATCACTGCATACCTGTTCATGTTTACTGCACCTGCATGACAGAACCATGCATTATTATTTACCAGTCACTGCACCTGTTCACGGTACCTGTGTGTGTGACAGCTGCACATTTGTAATACCAATCACTGCATACCTGCTCATGTTTACTGCACCTGCGTGACAGCAGCATGCAGCGTTATATACCAGTCACTGCACCTGTTCACGGTACCTGTGTGTGTGACAGCTGCACATTTGTAATACCAATCACTGCATACCTACTCATGTTTACTGCACCTGCGTGACAGAAACACGCAGTGTTATATACCAGTCATTGCACCTGTTCACGGTACCTGTGAGTGTGACAGCTGCACATTTGTAATACCAGTCACTGCATACCTGTTCATGTCTACTGCACCTGTGTGACAGCAGCACGCAGTGTTGTATACCAGTCACTGCACCTGTTCACGGTACCTGTGTGTGTGACAGCTGTACATTGTATTGATACCAGTCACTGCATACCTGTTCAGTGCACCTACGTGACCGCACACAGTGTTATACTATATACCAGTCACTGCATACCTGTTCATGGCACCTGTGTGTGTGACAGCTGCACATTTGTAATACTAGTCACTGAATACCTGTTCACTGCACCTGTGTGACCGCATGCTTTTTTATTTACCAGTCCGAGCATACCTGTTAACTGCACCTGTGTGACAGCTGCACATTGTATTGTAATACCAGTCACAGCATACCTTTCACTGCACCTGTGTGACTGCACATTGTATTAGTCAAGTCATACCTTTCACTTCACCCCCCCCCCCCCCCCCCCGATATGGACAAAAAAACAGGCAGAGGCAGAGCCAGAGGCAGACCCAGAGGCAGGCCACCCGGCAGGTCTGTTCGAGGTCCTGCTGACGTGATTTTGTGCGGCTCTGGACCAAAGTACAGTACTCAGAAGAAGGCACGTCCCATTAACTCCCAATATTGTCAAGACGTGGTTGACTATTTAACACAGAACACCTCATCTTCCGCAGCCACCAGCACTACTCCAAGCACCACATCTGCTACATTTGACACTTCGCAGGAGTTATTTGGTGGGGAATTCACTGATTCACAGCCATTATTGTTACAACAAGATGAAGGCGCTAAGCAAGTTACACCACCTCATATGTCTGAGTTAGGCGACACTATGGACATAAGATGTGAGGAGGAGGATAATTAACTACCTGCTGTTGGTGCAGTTTTGGAGGTGACTGATACAAGCAAAGCTGGGGAGGATGATTATGATGATGATCATGATACTGCCATGGATGCCACGTGGGATCCTAATAGACAAGTTGACCAAGGGGACAGTTCAGAGGGGGAGTCAGAGAGGAGTAGGAGGAGACGAGTTTCTCAAAGAAGCAGGGAGAGCTCGTCATCAGAAACAGCTGGTGGCAGTGTCCGGCGCCCTGCATCGCCACCTATGGACAGCCAGCAACATGCCCTTCAACGTCAGCTGCTGACGCCACCATAGTGCCATCACCCCAGGGCTCAGCGGTGTGGAAATTTTATGTGTGTCTGCCTCAGATGAGAGCAAAGCCATCTGTTCTCTCTGCCACTAAAAATTGAGCTGTGGAAAGGCTAACACTCGCGTAGGGACAACTTCCTTATGAAGGCACATGGAGAAAAGGCACAAACTGCAATAGCAAGACCACCTGAGAAAAAGCAGCACACAAAAGCAAAGCCACCCTCCTTCTCCTCTTCCTCCTTCTGGTGCATCATCTTCAGCCGCTTTCTCCCTTGCACCTTCACAATCACAGCCACCCTCCTCCACTCTGCCTCTCACCTTGAGCAGTTCCTGCTCCTCTGCCCACAGCAGCAGCCAGGTGTCCGTGAGAGAAATCTTTGAGCAGAAGAAGCCAATGTCTGCCAGTCACCCCCTTGCCCAGTGTCTGACAGCTGGGGGACATGGCGGAGTGGGATAGATGCCAAAAGTCCCGGGGAAAAAAATCTGGATTTGATGCAAAGCAGCGTTTTAAGGGCCGAAATCACATTGAATGCTAAATTGCAGGTCTAAAGGGCTTTAAAAAATCTTGCATGTGTATACATCAATTTAGGGAGTGTAATTAGAGTACTGCTTCACACTGACACACCAAACTCACTGTGTAACGCACCGCAAACAGCTGTTTGCTTAGTGACGGCCGTGCTGGAGTGGTGCGCATCATGGTGAGATTGCTCTTCCTCACTCAGTGATGTCAGGTAATGTCTGACTGCCTTATCAACTTTCGATGGTTCTTTCTCTATTATTGTTAAAGCTTACATCTATTTTTTTAAATACTTGTTCTGCTTGCTGTTCAGTACCTGTATCGAGAATCTTTTATGGAGGGCATTGTGAGTGACCACGGGTAATAGCCGGGGAATCCTGATTCGATTCTGGTCCGGAGTGGGAGCCTAAGAAACGGCTACCACCACCACACATCCAAGGAAGGCAGCAGGCACGCTGTGGGAAAAGGAGCAGGAATGGCTACCACACATCCAAGGAGGCAGCAGGCATGGCATGCACGTCCCGAGGTAGTGACCAAAAGGAGGACTTTCGAGGCCCTGCTGTATATGACACTGATAGACTGTACTACCTGTAACGAGAATCTGTTATGGAGGGAAAGTCTGCCATCCATTCAAGTGAAAGGTATGCACTGACTGCCAGGTATAATACAATGTGCAGTCACAGATGGATTAGCATGGCCACTGAAGTGAACAACAGGTAGGTATATGCAGTAATGGGTATTACAATGTGCACCTGTCACACACAGACAGGTAGCGGACAGGCACAGTGACACTGCATGCGCTCAGCTCACGTAGGTAGGTGGGTGCACTGTGAACAACAGGTAGGTAGGTATATGCAGTAATGGGTAATACAATGTGCACCTGTCACACACAGACAGGTAGCGGACAGGCACAGTGACACTGCGTGCGCCCAACTCACGTAGGTAGGTGGGTGCACTGTGAACAACAGGTAGGTAGGTATATGCAGTAATGGGTATTACAATGTTCACCTGTCAGTCACACACAGACAGGTAGTGGACAGGCACAGTGACACTGCGTGCGCTCAACTCACGTAGGTAGGTGGGTGCACTGTGAACAACAGGTAGGTAGTTATATGCAGTAATGGGTATTACAATATGCACCTGTCACACACAGACAGGTAGCGGAGAGGCACAGTGACACTGCGGGCGCTCAGCTCGCGTGGGTGGGAGGGAGCACTGTGAACAACAGGTAGGTAGGTATATGCACTAATGGGTACTACAATGTGCACCTGTCACACACAGACGGGTAGCGGACAGGCACAGTGACACTGCGTGCACTCAACTCACGTAGGTAGGTGGGTGCCCTGTGAACAACAGGTAGGTAGGTATATGCAGTGATGAGTATTACAATGTGCAGCTGTCACACACACAGAGTTAGTCACTGAATGTGCTGGGCCTGGCTGGCAGTGGCACACACAGTATGAATTATCAAGGCTGTCTATGCAACACAAGTGTCAGTGGGACACACACACACAAAAAAAAAATAGATCACAAGAACAAGGTTAGCTCTCAAAAGAGCTGTTGTGGGATGCTATTTTAGCAATAAGAATCAGCAAGGAGCAAGCTAAGAAGCCTACAAGAGCCCAACTAATCTTTCCCTATTATAGTCTGCACCAGCTGTCCCTTCTCTATTTACTGCAGGCACACAATTGAGTGAAATAGCCGGCGCTTCCTGCCTTTTATAAGGGGGGGTTGGGCTCAGGGAGGGAGTGTAGCCTGACTGGATACAATGTGCCTGCTGACTGTGATGTAGAGGGTCAAAGTTGACCCTAACGTTGCACTATGGGGGCGAATCGAACTTCCGGTAAAGTTTGCGGTTTTCCACGATCGCGAACCCCGGAAGTTTGCCAGGAACTGTTCGCCGCCGAACCGTTCGGGCCATTTCTAAATATAACTTTGCCGCTATGGGAAACCAAAGACCTGAATTTTGACACCCAATATCATATAGCCAATCTTAAATTTGGTACAGCAATGGAGCAAGCAGCAGGGACAGTGCTTGATTCGGTATAAAGTTCAGCTACTTTTTAGCCAAACTCATAGTGGCAATAGCAATTGGAGGGGGGGAAGGTTAGTGTTTGAAGGCGAGAGTGGAAAGCTAGTGTTAGAAGTCAAGAGGAGATGGCAGAGATCTTGCCAAAAAGGTAACTTTGGCAATATCCTGCGCCAAAAATAAAAATAAATAAAGTCTTCCCTACTCCTTTATTTTCATTAGACATGCAGATATCTTCCTTAATCACTGGAAACATGGATTTGGGTTGTGCATTAAATTGACTGTAAGCAAAGTTATACAAAAAAATAGAATGAAACAGGTGTAATCTGAATGTTTTAGTACAACGTTTAAATGCTGAATCTGTTCTTGTCATACCTTTCAATGCTATGTAAACAATTCGTAACTCCAGTAGAATGCTTTATGTAAATTACATCAAAGAACCTTAAACTTTCATGACAAGCTTAAGAGTGCTCATAAGTAAACATCAAAGAGGATACGTAAACATCCCTTAGATTTCAGGTCTTAAAACTGCATTGCTCATGAATGGCTTTTTCAAGAGTGTACACTCCTTGGGCGCATCACACAAGAATTGTCCAATTTTGCTTAGTCATAAAGTTCTGTGATTTTGTATAAAAGCTGCTGTCTTAGCCTACACAGAGATACATAATTCCTTGGAGTCTCTCTCAGAAGCTGCTCTCAACCATTCAAAGAGAAGACATGACTGGAGTTAAAGGAGGACACAGTCACCAGACACAGCAGTGTCAGACCCAAAGCAAGCAATGCCAGGCACAAAGTCAGCAATGCCAGCAAGGACAACATGGAGGTAATGGTGACCAAAAACAGCAATGTCAAGCTGAACAACATGGTCATCAAGGTGATCAAAAGCAGCAATCTCAAGCTGCACAGCAATGCCAACAAGATCAGCATGGAGGTCAAGGAGGACATGGAGGTCAAAGTGGCCATGGAGATCAAAGTGGTCATGGAGGTCAAAGTGGTCATGGAGGTCAAAGTGGTCATGGAGGTCAAAGTGGTCATGGAGGTCAAAGTGGTCATCAAGGTCAAGGAGGACATGGAGGTCAAGGAGGTCATGGAGGTAGCCATGGACAACATGGCCATTAAGCTCTATTCCATTGAAAGCATAACAGAATGCTGTAAGTAAGAATGTATTGTATCAGATGTGAATATGTAACATAGACTAAGTTTACAGGGAACGACATTATAACAAAACACCCATTTGTTTAAAATGATTAACCACTTCCATACCAGCAGTCTCTGCCCCCTTAAGGACCAGAGACTGCTGGTACGGTAAAACGCCGCCTCCTGATGAATTGCCGCACATACCCGCTGCTCTCGCTGGTCACGATGCTGCCCGATCACCGCAGGCTCCTTTCACTGCCATCTCTATGACGGTAGAGTGCTGACAGCCAGTCAGGGCCACTTTCATTAGCTCCTGATGCTGTCTGTCAGTGGGAGCCAATGTGATTGGCACTCCGTGGTCACACTGTCAGGAGTCAATGAAAGCGGCTCCTGACCTGCTTACAGAGCTCTTATAGATGGCAGAGCGAGCAAATTGAGGCGGGTTAAGAGTGGCGAGATCGGCGTTAACAGCGGGGATACGTCGTTCTTCGTCAGGACATTGAATCTACGTCCAGTCAGAGCGGCAGTACCACCTGCTGGACGTAGATTCAAACTGTGTCGGTCCAAAACCAGTAGAATTGTTGTTGGTTTTTTTTTTTTTTTTAACATACATGAAGTTTTTTGCAGGTATTTCTTTAAATCTGTGCTTTTTGGTTCTACAACCCTGGCTTAGTGCCATACCACAAAACTCTGTTACGTAATTTATGCAAGTTTGAGCCCACCTACGGATGTAGACTTGCATGGATCTAGTAGAAGCAAGTCCGTGAGTCTGTGAGATCTAGCTGTAAGGTGGGGCCAGGTAATTAGTGTAAAGATTCTTAACCATTTGAAAGTTATTGTGCCCGATCCATTTCACCTTTTCTCCTAAACTTTCTCCCAGGAAACACCTGTTAATCTTCTGTTTAAAACAACTTTTGCACTCTGCAATTGAAAAAGTACCAACAACAAATACTGTTGAAACGATTCTGAGTATTTTCTTGCTTGATGGTGACTTATGCTGGGAATACACCATGAGATTTTTTGGCAGATAGATAGTTTGATATATAATTTCCGACATGTTCGATCTGATTTTTGGTCGTTTTTCTGAACAATTTCTCATAGAAGTGAATGGAAATCGATCAGAAAAACGACTGGACAGTAAATCTGCTGAAAAATATCATTGTGTATTCCCAGCATTAAAAGGCATTTTATTAACAATGTGAAAATATCACCTAGAAGAAAACTTAGGGAAAAAAAGTGAATTAGATCGGGCTCATAATGTGGAACTAGGACTAAAGTGGTTGCTAATGTGTCATGTTAAAATAATTGAATGTATAGAATAGTACATTTTACCAAATGGAAGGGAAAATAAGGAATAATGAGCACTCCTGTTAGCAGCAATAACACATAGGTATGCATGTATATAGACACTTCTGGAGTAAAAGATAAAATTGAAAGTTTTTCAACTATTTCTCCTTTTTGACAGTAAAATTGGCCTACTATCTCAATATATCAATTGTTAAGATAGCTGAGGAATAGCAATAGACGGGAAGGAGGGAGGCTAAGGCAATTTAAAGAAATGTAGTTTTGTAATTAATAGCAATGGGCAAAACATTTTTCAAAAATTCACATTTTTAGTAACCCAGGAAGTGATTGACTGGCCAGCAGTTAGAGGGTTTGATTGGCTAATTGTAATTCCCTCCCCGAGTCAGTGTAGACTTACAAGTTATGATATTTTTGCTTATCACCGTTTGTTTGTTTTTTTAAGTGAAACTATCAAACAAAATGTTCATGCAAATAATAGTGGAAATTATGTCTGCCAATTATTTGTGTCGCAAATGATTTATAATGATCTATAGACTATAGAGCAGCGTGTAGAAGCAGGTGGGCCCATGTATTGCTGTAAGCACAGGGCTTGCAGGATCTTAGTAAATCACACATACTCTTCAGCTTTTGCTGAGTCATGTATGGGAGATTTGACACAAGAAGAGGAGGAGAGTGAGCTCAGAATTTCAGCTGCCTCTTTTGCTCAGTTATCACTTAAAAGTAGAGCTGCAACCAGAATGTTTATTCCATTTTTTGCTATATGGAAATGCATTTAGGGGACTGGAAGGTAAACAATATGATAGTGTAGTGCTGACTGAGTTCTTGTCATCTGGTCAAAGAAATACAAATGACTTAGGAGCCACATAGACATAGCATTCAAAATGAAAAAGCAGCATTACAATTTTCAAAATTAAAAAAAAAGGTACTCAGACTCATCCGACGTGCTACAATAGCCTGTAGGGTGGCAACTATTACAGTTACCGCCTACTACCTGATCACATGACATGAAAGTTCTGTCCCTCTTTGTCCTGATCCCACCATAATTCTGATGCAATCCCTGTTTCAGCAGGGAATGTACTGAACACAGCTGTTGCTTCAAACTCATCATACAAACCATTTTGGCTTCAAATACTGTAATATATGAAAGCAGAGGTCAGCAGAGAACTCTGTACACAGTAACATAGTGGATTCTGAATCAAATTTGCCAGTTCATGTTTTGATAATAGTCTTCATTATTGAATTTCCATAGACATATTTAAACAATCCATTATATCATTCATTATCAAACATACTTTTTACTGAGTTGTATAAAGAACAAGTGTTATAATATATATACTAACCCTGCTTTAAGAAACATATACTAACCTTGCTTTAAGAAAACCATATTATACCTGTTAAACTACAAGAGATTAAACATTAAAATTGAATTGAAAATGTATTGATTTTCGGCGGCAGCCCCATAACTGGGTTATTATTATTAACTGATAAATACACTTTCATCTGTGACATAGGACTAAACTTTTTTTTTTTTTTTTTTTAGATCCAATGACTTCCATGCAAATGTGACAAACATGAAAGAAGACGAAGCTGAAGCGAATTAAATGAAACATTGTTTACAAATATCACACTAACAATATAACTAAAACACCAATAAATTTAAATTATTTGCTGCAAATTGGTCCTATGTTTTCTTGTTTCAATCTCAATTACCAATATTTTTGTTACATAAAGAAGAACTCCAACCATTACCATGTAGCTGCACGGGTGTAGGTGAGAGCAAGAATGAGATATTTAGCACATCGAAGGACTTCAAGGTAGATTAATGATTGAAAATCTCAGAGTGTATTGTCACACAAGTACATGCCGATGTTGCCCTTTCTTCTGGCCAATACACTTCTTATTGAAGAAGAACCAGAGATGTCTATTTATTTATTTATTTTATTTATTCTGTTTATAAAGCGCCAACATAATACACAGCGCTGTACATTAGTTAAGGTTACAGACAGTATTTAGGGGTGACATACAGCAATAAGACAATACAGGAATACATGTATTCCAGATCACGCAGCACAGTGTGAGTACAAGGTCAATCAATGGATGGGAGCATGGAGATTAGGCAAGTCGAGTTCACTCAAATCCATAGGATGGTTGTACAGTAATGGAGATGTGTGAACAGGTAGGAGACATAAGGAGGAGGACCCTACAGAATGTATAGTATTCTTCAAAAGAACACATGACAGTGGGAAGAGCAAGGTAGAGCAGAAGGCAGGTATAAAAATACCAAGAAGTCCTGTGGTAGGGTCACTCCGTATCTCTTTCCCACAACTCCATCAATGCCCTCATTTGGCAATGGGTGAAATTCTTGATTAATAGAAAAATACATCTAAAACTCTGTCTTTTATGTCTACAATGCCATCAAGCTGTCTGTATATTGGTGGAAACAGAAGAGCCATTTTTAAAACACGGAGCCCCGTACTGTTTGTTCTTGGAAACCCTGACTACTAGTGTTGGCGCTGGAGTGAAAGTTTAAGCAGAATAGCTCAGTGTTCTTTATAGACTTTTTGAGCTTTTAAATATACATTTCTTTATTTTCACATTCCACTAATTACTGTATGTATCCTCCTAATTGTACACTAATAGTAAGTGTCCGAGCTCCTAAAAAAATGACATCTACTTACCCGGTGCTTCCTCCAGCCCCTAGCAGTTGATCTGTTCCTCACCGCTGCTCCGGTGTCCCAGGATCCCCTCTATTCGCGATAGTGACCTCTTATGCGCCTGAGCGAGAACCAATCCATGTCTTGTCCATGTGCTCTGGAGTGTGCTGCGCAGGAGTGTACGACGCTCTCAGATATCATATTCACATGCCATAAACTGCACTCTCCCAGGACCATCCCTACCATGAAGTCATCTGAATCAAATGATTTAGTTAGCAAAATATAAGGGGAGGCACCAGTTACTGAATGACAGAGAATGAAACAGAGAACAAATATCTGTTCCAATGCCAAGTTTCCTTCTCTTTTGCACTGCAGCCTATTAGCGTGCAGCAATATCTCTCTGTAGGTAGTGTTGGGCGAACAGTGTTCGCCACTGTTCGGGTTCTGCAGAACATCACCCTGTTCGGGTGATGTTCGAGTTCGGCCGAACACCTGATGGTGTTCGGCCAAACCGTTCGGCCACATGGCCGAACTAAGAGCGCATGGCCGAACGTTCCCCGAACGTTCGGCTAGCGCTGTGATTGGCCGGACGGGTCACGTGGTTCGGACCCGAACGCGCTCTGATTGGCCGAACTGTCACGTGGTTCGGGTAAATAAATACCCGAACCACGTCATATCTCCGACATTTGTCTGTGGGTTTAGCTTTGGGTAGGCAGGCAGGGTAGTTCGCGCTCCAGCCACGCTAGCCAGGGTCCCCCCAGTCATTGTGTCGCTGCTGGGAATAGTAGTACACTGCTCGCTCAGCCACACTATATAGCATTGTGTTTACTGCCACTCTGTGTACCTCGCTCAGCCACACTATATAGCATTCTGTTTACTGCCACTCTGTGTCTGCTGGGAATAGTAGTACACCGCTCGCTCAGCCACACTATATAGCATTCTGTTTACTGCCACTCTGTGTACCTCGCTCAGCCACACTATATAGCATTCTGTTTACTGCCACTCTGTGTCTGCTGGGAATAGTAGTACACCACTCGCTCAGCCACACTATATAGCATTCTGTTTACTGCCACTCTGTGTACCTCGCTCAGCCACACTATATAGCATTCTGTTTACTGCCACTCTGTGTCTGCTGGGAATAGTAGTACACTGCTCGCTCAGCCACACTATATAGCATTCTGTATACTGCCACTCTGTGTACCTCGCTCAGCCACACTATATAGCATTCTGTTTACTGCCACTCTGTGTCTGCTGGGAATAGTAGTACACCGCTCGCTCAGCCACACTATATAGCATTCTGTTTACTGCCACTCTGTGTACCTCGCTCAGCCACACTATATAGCATTCTGTTTACTGCCACTCTGTGTCTGCTGGGAATAGTAGTACACCGCTCGCTCAGCCACACTATATAAAACTTTACAATCAATTTTCTCAAAAACTATAAGCTCTTTTTCAAATATTTTTTTTCCTCTTGTACCCACTCCCAAGGTGCACATACCCTACAAATTTGGGGTATGTAGCATGTAAGGAAGCTTTACAAAGCACGAAAGTTCTAGTCCCCATTGACTTCCATTATGTTCGGAGTTCGGCGCGAACACCCGAACATCGCGGCGATGTTCGGCGAACGTTTGCGAACCCGAACATCTAGGTGTTCGCCCAACACTATCTGTAGGCTCCCAATGTCACGGGACATGCATCGAGAGCTAACACAGAGATGATGCTGCATGGTGATAAGCTGCAGTGAAGAGGAGGAGAGGATGCAGTGCTGGACAGTGCTGGACTATGTGTTTCTGCTCCACTGCAGCAACTCTGCATATTTTCATGAGGAGGGGCGAGAGAGAGGCAGGCACTGGAAACTTCTTATCATAGCCGGCCTTCGATATGAGCGACCGGAGCAGTCGCTCAGAGCGCCAGTTTCTAAGGGGGCGCCTATAGCTGGTTGCCTATACTGAGGGCACCTACACCTGATTTCCTATACTGGGGGCACCTATAGCTGGCTACCTTTACTGAGGGCTCCAACACCAGGCTACCTATACTGGAGGCACCTACGCCTGGCTACCTATGGGGGGATGGAGACCTTTAACTGACTTCCTATACTGGGGGCACCTATTCTTGGCAACCTATATTGAGAGCACCTACACATGAGATCCTATACTGGGGGCACCTATACCTGGCTACCTACCTATACTGAGTCTGAGGGCATTTTGGGGGGGGGGCGCACTGCGGCTATAACGCGCAGTGCAAATTGTCGATGCTGTGCTATCATTCTAAATGGGGGGGAGGCGGCTAACTGTCTCACTGATTATTTTTATTAATATTTCTGAAAGCTTCTAGCCTTCATTTTTAAGTGTATTAAGGATAATGCACTCTTTACATCCATTTGTGGTTATTAATAGTATTTTTTTCTATTATACATATGTGACGTGTCACGGAGATCTGAGCATTTGGCATGATGTGTCACAACGTCAAAAAGGTTGGGAACCACTGTTCTAGGACAGTGTTTCACAACTTTTTTAAACCAAGTACCCCTTATTGCTTCTCCATCTCGGCAATGTACCCCCCGAAAATGTGTGCGCAAGCGCACATGCTTGGGTGAATGAGGGTGCTGGATGTGGAGAGGTAGATGTGGGTGCTAGATGGGGAGAACCTGGTGAGGGTGCTGGCTGAGCGTACGTACGAAAAGGTCGTCGGGAAAAAAGGGCGCGTGGTATAAACGATAAATGGAAATATCGTTTATAGAAATTATTGTGTAGAATTTCGTTTATAAATAGTGTTTTAAGAATTTATAAATCACTAAATAATGTGTATGAGATCGGCAATTCTTAAAACGTTAATCTTCCCTGTTTGTAAAGTGAAACTTATATTTTCGTTTATTAAAAACCCTCCCTGTACCTATCCCTAACCCCTAGACCCCCTGTTGGTGCCTAAACCTAAGACCCCCCTGTTGGTGCCTAAACCTAAGACCCCCCTGTTGGTGCCTAAACCTAAGACCCCCCTGTTGGTGCCTAAACCTAAGTCCCCCCTGTTGGTGCCTAAACCTAAGACCCCCCTGTTGGTGCCTAAACCTAAGACCCCCCTGTTGGTGCCTAAACCTAAGACCCCCCTGTTGGTGCCTAAACCTAAGACCCCCCTGTTGGTGCCTAAACCTAAGACCCCCCTGTTGGTGCCTAAACCTAAAACCCCCCAGTTGGTGCCTAAACCTAAGACCCCCCTGTTGGTGCCTAAACCTAAAACCCCCTATGGATAATAATGTTTTACAGACATTAATAAATAAAAAATGTAAAGAAAAAAAATGTAAATTATTTTTTTGGGTGGATAATAATGTGTTAGAAATGTTTTAGAAATAGTGATTTATTATCTTCATAAACGTTATTCGTCACGGGCTCATTTTGTAAACTTAAATCATCACAAACATAGTTATAAATCCTTAAAAATCTCCGGGCGCCGTTATAAATCCTTAAAAATCTCCGCCGCCTTATTTTCCCCGTTCAGCGCCCATTAAACGATATTTATAATGGAAGTGAATGGGGCGCCCTTTTTGTCCACTTGTCTCATGCGCCCAAATCTACTGCTTCCGCTGGCTGAGGGTGATGAGTGGTGAGAGACAGGTGAGGGTGCTGTCTGAGGGTGGCAGAGGGTGATAGGTGGTGAGGGACAGGTGAGAGTGCTGTCTGAGGGTGGCAGAGGGTGATAGGTGGTGAGAGACAGGTGAGGGTGCTGTCTGAGGGTGGCAGAGGGTGATAGGTGGTGAGGGACAGGTGAGGGTGCTGTCTGAGGGTGGCAGAACATGATAGGTGGTGAGGGACTGGTAAGGGGGCTAGCTGAGGCTGCCAGAGGGTGAAGGGTGAGAGAGACAGGTGAGGATGCTGGCAGAGGGTGAGGGGCAGGTGAGGGTGTTGGCTGGGTTTGAAGGGTGGGTGGCAGAGGACAGGTGAGGGTGCTGGCAGAGTGTGGTGGGCAGTGACTGACAGGTGAGGATGCTAGCTGAGGCTGGCAGAGGGAGATGGGTGGTGAGGGTGCTGGCTGAGGCTGGCAGAGGGTGATGGGTGGTGCGGGACAGGCAAGGGTGCTGGCTGAGACTGGCAGAGTGAGCACACACACACACACAGTCAGCACACACACAGTCAGCACACTGTGCTACGCCGCAGGAAGTGACGTCAGTGGAGCGCACGCTGGAACGAGGAAGAGGTGAGTGATCCCCGCCCGTTGTCTCTTATAGCTGCAGGCAGCCAGCGCGCATAACAAGCTGGAGGGGAGCGGAGGACGGGGGACCCAGGCGAGGGAGGGGGGGTCCGACCCCCCTCCCCGCTGCTAGGCCCAATACCCCCTTCCTGCCCGCTATCCCCTCCAGCTCGGGCGGCCCTCCACAACCACGGACGGGCGGGTACCGCCCCCCCAGAAGTGCCGCCTGAGGCAAACGTTTCACCCCGCCTCATGGGCGGGCCGGCCCTGGTCAGCACACACAAGCAGAACACACACAGCACACACAAGCAGAACACACAAAGCACACTCAAGCAGAACACACACACACAGTCAGCACACACAAGCAATACGTACAGTCATAAAACATTACACAGTCAGCACACATAAGCAGTACACACACAGTCAGCCCACACAAGCAGTACACACACACACACAGCACACACAAAGCATACACAAGCAGAACACACACACAAATAAGCAGCAGCTTCAACTCACGCTGCCCTGTCACTCTGTCTGTCTCCGTTATTGCAGCACGTGGCAATGTGTATCTCTCTCCTCTTCTCTTCTCCTCCTCCACATTCCTGAGGTGGCGGCACTGGTGGACGAGCTCATTCTGCCTGGCAGGGGTTCTGCTATAGTTCCTCTCTCCTCTGATTGAACTTTATGTTATCTAATCACTAACGTATAGCACTGGACATTGCACAGAGCTGGAGGGGAGCTGTAAAAAGCAGCACTGAGCAGGAGAAGATAAATAGATTTTTTGGCATGGGTAAAAAACCACTGTGCATACCCCCTGCAATGGTCTGGCGTACCCCCAGGGGTACGTGTACCGCATGTTGAGAAATCCTGTTCTAGGAGATATCGCAGGAGAAAAGGGGAATTGCATATGGGCCTGTGTGTGTGAGGGTGTGCACGTGGGAAGAGGATGAAGGGGGGGGGGGTGTTTGGGGCACAAAAATCAGGTTTCGCTCAGGGCGCTGTGAAACCAAAGGCCGTCCCTGCTTCTTATACTAAGAGAGGGTGGAAGGACACAGGATCTGGGCCCATTTCTTACTAGTGGAGGGATCCAGATACTTGCCTCACTTCTGTCTGAGGAATAGGTAGGTGGAGAACAGATACTGACCATACTTCTAGCTGGGGTGAGAGGGGAGGCAGAAAAACAGATACCAGCCATACTTATAACTGGGAGGAGAGGGACAGATACTGGCATCAGTGAAGGGAAGAGATGATTTAGGTATTAAATGAGCTAAAAACAAGGGTTGCTCTGTTACAATCTGTGAATCCAGGCCGGCATAGCTGTGATTCACGAGCATTTTTTCCCTATCCAACATCGTGATCCAAATCTGTGATCGGGAATCGATCACAGAATCCAATCACGGATGTGGCCGTTATTTCGCGTATTCGGCCCGTGGTCACGGCCATGATCACAGAAAAAATATCCGTGATCTTAAGCTGAAAAGCCGCTGATTTTAGCGGTTAATAGCAAAGCCCCCTTACATGATATAAATAACACATTTGCAGAAGATGTTAAGTAGAACAGTGAGAACAAGGAAATTTTTTTTTTTAAAAGACCTTATTGTTTTTGAGATAATGGATTTTAAAGGCTGAAAGGAAAATAGTATACATTTAAATGCGGTAAATGACAGTTAATGTATTTACATTAACATGTATGCTTTCTTCCTTTGAAATTTCCTTTGAACCTTTAAAATTGATTATCTCAAAAACTATAAGGTCTTTTTGAAAAATGTTTCCTTGTTCCCACTGTTCTTCTTAACATATCCTTCAAATTTGGTGTTTCTAGCATGTAACGGTGCTTTGCTATTAACCGCTAAAGTCGGCGGGGTTTGGCGGTATTTAATCACCACTACTGTTTCAATGGAAACTTTAAATTCGATTTTCTCAAAAACTATAAGGTCTTTTTGAAAAATCTTTTTTTAAGTTGTAGCCACTGATCACCTTTATAATCCATGCAGTTTTGGTGATTGTAGCATGCATGAGAGCTTTGCTATTAACGTTAAAGTCAAATCCGGATCACAAACTCGTGATCTCGGACTTTACAGGCAATCATGGATAAAATCCGAGTTGAATTCGTCAGTCAATTTCAAATCCGAATCACAATCAGGGTTTATCCGGATTTTGGGACTGCTGTGGCCGGATTTATTTAAATCCGTGATCGGGGGTATCTGAGCAACACTAGCTAAAACCTGCCTTGCACACTCCCCTCAGCAAGCAAGAACAGTTTATATAGGTACAGTATGTTGCAGCAGAGTGGTCTGTATATGCAGATAGGCACCCAGTATAACAAGTTAGAACTATTTACTGAAGGAAAACATGCAGAAATATATCATACACCACCATCGGCAATGCAACTCACCGAGAACAGAGAGCAACACAGAGCGAACACAGGAAATCACAACACCGCAGAGATCGTCACATCATTCTGCATACAGTGACTATACTATACTGCAGTTTTAAGTAATAATGTTGTTACTACCAACACAGTATGCATGGATATGTGAATGTATGTGGAATCTATAAGAGCATGCAGTAAAGGGGAGGATATTCAAAGAAGAAAGGAAGAATAAAGAAAAATAAGGCAGTAAATAATGATGTTAGAGGGGTTTTTATGTTTGGTTAATGTATTCTCCCAGAGCACATTTCTGTGACAATTGCATCTACATACAGTACAGATCATTTCAATCGTGATGACCATGAATTTAGCATAATGGTAGCATAATAGCAATAGCATAATAGCAAAGCCCCCATACAAACCATTGTCCCTAAATTGTTAGGTATGTTAAGGGGACTAGTGGGAACAAGTCATTTTTCAAAAAAACCTTGTCGTTTTTGAGAAAATTGGTTTTAAAAACATAAAAGAGAAACAGTTTTTCAACTGTCATTTTTCTGAGTTTAAAAAACAATTTTCCTTTAGATATTTAAAGTCTATTTTCTCAAAAACTAGTCTTTTTTCCCACTTCCCATATAACATATGTAGCAATTTTGGCAATGATAGCATATATGGGGCTTTGCTATAAACTAGTGTTGGGCGAACATCTAGATGTTCGGGTTCGGGCCGAACAGGCCGAACATGGCCGCGATGTTCGGGTGTTCGACCCGAACTCCGAACATAATGGAAGTCAATGGGGACCCGAACTTTTGTGCTTTGTAAAGCCTCCTTACATGCTACATACCCCAAATTTACAGGGTATGTGCACCTTGGGAGTGGGTACAAGAGGAAAAAAAATTTAGCAAAAAGAGCTTATAGTTTTTGAGAAAATTGATTGTAAAGTTTCAAAGGAAAAATTGTCTTTTAAATGCTGAAAATGTCATGTTTCTTTGCACAGGTAACATGGTTTTTACCGCCAGGCAGTCATAAATGTAATAAAGATAAGAGGTTCAATAAACAGGGACCGGTAACGCTAACCCAGCAGCAGCAGCAGCACACGTGATGGAACAGGAGGAGGCGCAGGAGGAGAAGGCCACGCTTTTTGAGACACAACAACCCAGGCCTTGCATGAGGACAAGAAGCGTGCGGATAGCATGCTTTTTACCGCCATGCAGTCATAAATGTAATAAAGATAAGAGGTTCAATAAACAGGGACCGGTAACGCTAACCCAGCAGCAGCAGCAGCACACGTGATGGAACAGGAGGAGGCGCAGGAGGAGAAGGCCACGCTTTGAGACACAACAACCCAGGCCTTGCATGAGGACAAAAAGCGTGCGGATATAGCAATGCTTTTTGCCGCCATGCAGTCATAAATGTAATACAGATGAGAGGTTCAATAAACAGGGACTGGAAACGCTAACCCAGCAGCAGCACACATGATGGAACAGGAGGAGGCGCAGGAGGAGAAGGCCACGCTTTTTGAGACGCAACCCAGGCCTTGCATGAGGACAAAAAGCGTGCGGATATAGCAATGCTTTTTGCCGCCATGCAGTCATAAATGTAATACAGATGAGAGGTTCAATAAACAGGGACTGGAAATGCTAACCCAGCAGCAGCAGACGTGATGGAACAGGAGCAGGCGCAGGAGGAGAAGGCCAAGCTTTGAGACACAACAACCCAGGCCTTGCATGAGGACAAAAAGCGTGCGGATATAGCAATGCTTTTTGCCGCCATGCAGTCATAAGTGTAATACAGATGAGAGGTTCAATAAACAGGGACCGGAAACGCTAAACCATCCCAGATGTTCATTGGTCATGTTACTTGGTTGGGGTCCCGGAGTGTTGCGTAGTCGTTTCCAATCCAGGATTGATTCATTTTAATTTGAGTCAGACGGTCTGCATTTTCTGTGGAGAGGCGGATACGCCGATCTGTGACGATGCCTCCGGCAGCACTGAAACAGCGTTCCGACATAACGCTGGCTGCCGGGCAAGCCAGCACCTCTATTGCGTACATTGCCAGTTCGTGCCAGGTGTCTAGCTTCGATACCCAATAGTTGAAGGGTGCAGATGGATTGTTAGACACAGCTACGTCATCTGACATGTAGTCCTTGACCATCTTCTCCAGGCGATCGGTGTTGGAGGTGGATCTGCACGCTTGCTGTTCAGTGGGCTGCTGCTGCATGGGTGTCAGAAAATTTTCCCACTCCAAGGACACTGCCGATACCATTCCCTTTTGGGTACTAGCTGCGGCTTGCGTTGTTTGCTGCCCTCCTGGTCGTCCTGGGTTTGCGGAAGTCAGTCTGTCTGCGTACAACTGGCTAGAGGAGGGGGAGGATGTCAATCTCCTCTCTAAAGTCTCCACAAGGGCCTGCTGGTATTCTTCCATTTTGACCTGTCTGACTCTTTCTTCAAGCAGTTTTGGAACATTGTGGATCCAGAAGGGTATAAACCCAGTAATTGGTGTTGTCCAGAATGCGCACAATGCGTGGGTCACGTTCAATGCAGTCTAGCATGAATTGAGCCATGTGTGCCAGAGTCCTACCAGAATCCTCATCATCCTCTTGTGAGCGTTGTGATAGTTGTTGTGATGCATCATAGTCGTCACCTTCCTCCTGGTCTGCTTCTGCTGACCATTCGCGTTGAATTGTGGAAGTCCAACGTGCACCGCTCTGGCCCTCGTCAGTGGTGGCATGAAACTCCTGCTCCAACTCCAGCTGTTCCTCCTCCTCTTCTTCATCATAGCTGCTGGGGCCAGCGTTCCCTGAGGTGGATGGCCTGATGTTGGTACCATCACGCTGATCGTTTTCTCCTTCAGATTCCCCCAGTTGCATCATGACAGCTGTTTCCTTGATTTTTAACATCGACCTCTTCAGTAAACACAGCAGTGGTATGGTAATGCTGACTGAAGAGTTGTCACTGCTCACAAGCAACGTGGATTGCTCAAAATTTTGGAGGACTTGGCAGAGGTCCAACATGTTGGCCCAATCGGATCCACAGAAGCTTGGCAGCTGGCCAGATGCGCCTCGGTACTGCGCCGTCATGTACTGGACCACTGCACTCTTCTGCTCGCAAAAGCGGGCTAGCATGTGCAGCGTAGAATTCCAGCGCGTAGGGACATCACACAGCAAGCGATGGTGGGGGAGATTGAAGCGCTCCTGCATCTTGGCGAGTGCCCCCGAAGCAGTACTGGAAGTTCTACAATGTTTGGCCACTCGACGCACCTTCAACAGAAGATCGGCCACGCCTGGGTATGTCCTCAGGAACCGCTGAACTACTAGGTTCATCACGTGCGCCAGGCAAGGGATGTGTGTCAGCTTAGCCAACCTTAAAGCGCGAATGAGATTACTCCCATTATCACACACAACCATGCCCGGTTTCAGGTCCAGCGGTGCCAGCCACAAATCCGTCTGTTCCTTTATTCCCTTCCAAATTTCCTCCCCTGTGTGCTGCTTATCCCCAAGGCAGATTAGCTTCAGCAACGCTTGCTGACGCATGCCAACAGCTGTGCTGCACTGCTTCCACGATCCTACTGCTGCTGGGTTAGCGTTTCCGGATGAGGTACAGCTTTGAGATGCGTTGGAGGAGAAGGAGTCAGAGAGGTAGGTGCTGCTGTTATCCAGTGTGAGGGACGGCGGTGCAGCTGTTTGTGGCGTGGGCAACACCCGTGCCGTAGCAGGTGAGGAATCGCTGCCAGGCTCCACAAGGTTCATCCAGTACGCGGTAAGGGAGATGTATCGACCCTGGCCGAACGCACTCGTCCAGGTGTCAGTGGTGAGGTGAACCTTGCAGGCAACGGCATTCTTCAAGCTTCGGGTTATTTTGCTGACCACGTGCTCATGCAACTCAGGCACTGCAGAGCGTGCAAAGTGGTAGCGGCTGGGAACCACGTAACGTGGGATGGCCACTGACATCATGCCCTTGAAGCTGTTTGTCTCCACCAATCGATATGGCAGCATTTCGCAGGCCAGAAGCTTGGCTATGCTGGCTGTTACTGCCACGGCCCGGGGGTCATTTGCTGGCAATTTCCTCTTGCGCTCAAACATCTCCGACACAGACAACTGAACCGTAGCGCTGCACACGGAAGGGCTGTTGGTTGTTGTGTTTGAAGAACACTGGGAGACCTCAAGAGCACTACTCCGGAAAGTGACAGTGTCAGCGTCGTCTGATGTTTGTGAATGTTGTGAACCACGCAATGGCTGGGCTACTGCTGCTGCTGAGGCGGGTCTGGTGAACCCAAGGGAGGCAGTGTTGTTTCTGGTACCCTGTCCTGACGCGTTTGCCCAAAGAGTGGGATGTTTGGATAGCATGTGACGGCTCATGCTGGTGGTGGAGAGGTTGTTAATACTTTTCCCCCTGCTCAGGCGGGTCTTGCACACCTTGCAAATCGCCATGGTAACATCCTCAGTGCAGTCTTCAAAGAAAGCCCAGACTTTGGAGCACCTGCCTCCTTGCTGGCGATTTCTGTTTGCTCCTCTTTTGCCTCTCACTTGAACTTCCACGCTTGTGGTGCCTGAAATTGCGCGCCGCCTACCTTGTGGCACAAGGCGAGCTCGTGCAGCAGTGGGTTCTTCAACAGACTCATCTGTGCTGCTGCTACGACGGCGATGTTCTCGTTCACAAACAAAATCTGGGTCTCTGTCCACATTGTCCATACCCTCCTCTTCCATCTCCTCAAACTCGTCATATGTCATTGTGGGCCGCCGCCGTGGAGTAGAGCTCCCCACAACAACCTCTGCGCAGCACACTCCAACGTCGTCTTCCAGATCTTGTCGGCCGACCTCCTGCAATTGCAACCCCTCCTGCCCAAATTGCTCTGGGATTTGGGTTTCCGAGTCCTCTTCGGACTCGCCTTGTATTTCAGTGCGCGGTGCATTTCCCACAGTTAACGGTTGTGAATCCAGGCACAACATTTCTGGCTGTTCCTCCATTGACCTTTGAAAGGTGGAAGTTTGTTGGGCTGGGAATAGCTCCTGCGAATACCCCATTGTGTCCTGAGGTAATTCATCGGACTGGTTATCTGGCAGTTGTGTGCGTGGTGTCGCTGCCGGTTGTGTCAGCTTTGTGCCCACTGGCTCCTTGTAACTGGCTGAGGACTCGGACCTCGTGCGTGATGTGCTGGTGCTGCTTAACCCACTGCTGGACGCTTGAGAGGTCATCCAAGTAATTATCTGGTCCTGTTCTTTTGGATTTGTGAGGGTTGTTGTCCTGGACAACATGGGCGGTATTGAGTGGGTTTTCTTGGGTGCTCCCCTGTGGCCTGTACGTGAACCGTCAGGGGAAACACCTCTTCCCTTGCCCCTCCCTCTTTCACCGGATTTCTTCCTCATTTCACTTATCCTTACAGTACACGCTGACTGGCAGCAGTACAGTGGCAGTACAGAAATGCTATACAGTACCACTATTCCCAGCAGCGACACAGAGCACAATGCTATACAGTGACGGGTGAGCGGTGTACCACTATTCCCAGCAGCGACACAGTGCACAATGCTATACAGTGGCGGGTGAGCGGTGTACCACTATTCCCAGCAGACACAGAACAGTACACAGAATGCTATATAGTGTGGCTGAACGAGCGGTGTACCACTATTCCCAGCAGACACAGAACAGTACACAGAATGCTATATAGTGTGGCTGAACGAGCGGTGTACTACTGTTCCCAGCAGACACAGAACAGTACACAGAATGCTATATAGTGTGGCTGAACGAGCGGTGTACCACTATTCCCAGCAGACACAGAACAGTACACAGAATGCTATATAGTGTGGCTGAACGAGCGGTGTACTACTGTTCCCAGCAGACACAGAACAGTACACAGAATGCTATATAGTGTGGCTGAACGAGCGGTGTACCACTATTCCCAGCAGACACAGAACAGTACACAGAATGCTATATAGTGTGGCTGAACGAGCGGTGTACTACTGTTCCCAGCAGACACAGAACAGTACACAGAATGCTATATAGTGTGGCTGAACGAGCGGTGTACCACTATTCCCAGCAGACACAGAACAGTACACAGAATGCTATATAGTGTGGCTGAACGAGCGGTGTACTACTGTTCCCAGCAGACACAGAACAGTACACAGAATGCTATATAGTGTGGCTGAACGAGCGGTGTACCACTATTCCCAGCAGACACAGAACAGTACACAGAATGCTATATAGTGTGGCTGAACGAGCGGTGTACTACTGTTCCCAGCAGACACAGAACAGTACACAGAATGCTATATAGTGTGGCTGAACGAGCGGTGTACCACTATTCCCAGCAGACACAGAACAGTACACAGAATGCTATATAGTGTGGCTGAACGAGCGGTGTACTACTGTTCCCAGCAGACACAGAACAGTACACAGAATGCTATATAGTGTGGCTGAACGAGCGGTGTACTACTGTTCCCAGCAGACACAGAACAGTACACAGAATGCTATATAGTGTGGCTGAACGAGCGGTGTACCACTATTCCCAGCAGACACAGAACAGTACACAGAATGCTATATAGTGTGGCTGAACGAGCGGTGTACTACTGTTCCCAGCAGACACAGAACAGTACACAGAATGCTATATAGTGTGGCTGAACGAGCGGTGTACTACTGTTCCCAGCAGACACAGAACAGTACACAGAATGCTATATAGTGTGGCTGAGCGAGGTACACAGTGGCAGTAAACAATGCTATATATAGTGTGGCTGAACGAGCGGTGTACTACTGTTCCCAGCAGACACAGAACAGTACACAGAATGCTATATAGTGTGGCTGAACGAGCGGTGTACTACTGTTCCCAGCAGACACAGAACAGTACACAGAATGCTATATAGTGTGGCTGAGCGAGGTACACAGTGGCAGTAAACAATGCTATATATAGTGTGGCTGAGCGAGCGGTGTACTACTGTTCCCAGCTGCGACACACAATGACTGGGGGGGACCCTGGCTAGCGTGGCTGGAGCGCGAACTACCCTGCCTGCCTACCCAAAGCTAAACCCACAGACAAATGGCGGAGATATGACGTGGTTCGGGTATTTATTTACCCGAACCACGTGACCGTTCGGCCAATCAGAGCGCGTTCGGGTCCGAACCACGTGACCCGTTCGGCCAATCACAGCGCTAGCCGAACGTTCGGGGAACGTTCGGCCATGCGCTCTTAGTTCGGCCATGTGGCCGAACGGTTTGGCCGAGCACCGTCAGGTGTTCGGCCGAACTCGAACATCACCCGAACAGGGTGATGTTCTGCAGAACCCGAACAGTGGCGAACACTGTTCGCCCAACACTACTATAAACCACTAAAGTCAGCACAAAATTATGTGAAAATCACGTGAAATTACAAATGGATTACACAAAAACAAATGACTTTCCAGATTGTAATTACACATGGCCGTGATTGCAGAACAATGTATGCAAAATGTCACATAATCCTACTAGCTTACGATAATCACTACTCACAGCACAGTCACTGACTAGTGACTGTTTCTTATCTTTATCCAAGGCAGACTCTGCAGCTGATAGTATAATCCTGAGTCAAACTTGCCTGGGCTCATTTTAGTGAGTCTTTTTTTGTAAATCACTTTAAGGGCTCGTTCACATTAGAGGCATTTCAAATTTTTAAGCACTGTCGATTTTTCAAAATCGCCCTGAAAGCTTGCATCATTATTGTCTATGAGACAGTTCACATCTGAGCGGTTCGTTTCCGATCCACTCAGAAAAACGGTGCATGTGGCATTTTTGAGGTGATTTTGTCTCAATGGAAGGTATAGGAAAAACACAAACGCTCACAAAATCGATTTGTGCAGCAATTGCGTTTGCATTTTTAAGAATAAATACATTGTAGTTATTCTTTTCCGGATCAAAGAGTTCACTTCCTGACTTACGTCAGGAAGTGGAAAAACACAATCACTCGGCAAAATCGCTTAAAAAAGCAGTTCACAAAAAAAAACAGCGCGCAGGTAATTGCCGGGAATCAGAAATAAAAATTGCGTCAAAAAAATCCAAATGCGGACAGACACGCGGACAGAACACAATGTGAACAAGGCCTCAATGCATTTTATTTATTTGATCCATGAGTTCATTACTAAATCATTTACTGCAGTGAAACATTTATGAGAGTCTTGAAAAGATGTGTAGTTGTGGATATATTTGGAATATAATATATACTAGTATTATCCCTTTGCACTCCAAAATTCATACACAGAGCAATAGGTAACACAGCCAACAATAAAAACACCAATGTTGTTAAAATAGAGAATCCTTACAAAACATTCCTGTATGTTGCATCAAGTTAGTTCACAACTACAAGGTTTTCTCCACTTAGCTAGTCCCCTCGCTGTTGTATGTTCAATTGAATTTGGAATTGCGAAGGGTTCATATTAGCGTGAATTGTTTGATTTGGAAAAATCCCTTTGGCACTTGCCTTACTTTCGTTTACTTAAAGGATACCAGAGCCGAAAACCTTCGGAGAAACGGAGGGAACCGGCATGTATAGTAACCTGTCCTGATGGCCACCTCTTCCCCCCGTTCTCCTGTGTCTCGCTCCTTTCTCATCTAAAGCCCCCCTGCGGCCTCTTCTGGGTCACCACGCACGACATGATTACGTCATGCACAGAGCACTCCACTGATAAGAAATTTCCTTTTTTATCTCTTTCTTGCTCTCAGAAGCCATTTTCTGCTAGAAAAGTGTTTTATAGTTGGAATTTCTTATCAGTGAGGGTCACACTGTAGTCACTTCCTGTCTGAGTCAGGACTGAGTCAGCCACTTACATACCTGATATTTAACTCTTTCAGGCAGAGAAAGAAAAAAAGGAACACAGCATAGTTATTTGTGTGCTAGGCACTGTACATACCCATGGCTATCTCATCATGTCACTTCGGCTATCCTTTAAAGATTAATATTGTGCACATTTGTATATGTTCCATTTTTATTGTTACCATAAACTTTAATATTGTACACAATTGGGTGTTATTCCAGCTACCATAAAGTTAAATGTTGTGCAAATGTCCATGTGAATTTGCTTTATATCAGTTACTACAAAGCTTTATACTGTGCATACCTCCCCGTGATTTTGTTTTTATTATTTGAGCTACCCTTTACATTTTAGTATTGTGCACATTTCTACATGATTGGGCAATGCATTAGTACTGTTATTATAACAGTTAATGCTGTGCACATTTGTACATAATTGTGTATTATTCATAAAAGTCAATATTGTGCTGGGCACATTTCTATATAATACTGCTTTACATATGCTTTACATATGCCTATTTTTGCAAAAAAAAATGCTATGCTCACCGACGTCGATATCCAGTAACAAATTACGCAACTGATAAAAAAAGGGAGATATATTCTCTGAATAAAAATTAACACGCACTTTAAACACAGACTAGAAAATACACTCAATTTACCTCAATGATATGAGGAGGAATAAGGACCACTCATGTTATTGAACAATAACAGTAGTCCTAGTAGCAGTACTGTTAGAAAGGGGGAAATAAGTACACTTATTACCAGAGGGAGTCATTTGGGAATTGATGAGAGGAGCGCAAGTAATGTGCAGTAGTGCAGCGCCAGCGTACACTGCTAATCAACTCACCTTGACAGGCCAACCAAAGTGCGGGGATAACGTCCATTAAAATCACTGCACCCGCCAGGGCTCATGGCGAGTTCAGTGGAGCAGCCATTATTTAGAAGGAGCTCGAGTTAGTTAGCAGCGCATGCTACGCTGCACTACCACACGTAGCGTGCGCATAACCTGCGTTCCTCTCATTAAAGGGGTTCTGTGGAGGGTTTGAAAAAAACAAAAACGGACACTTACCCTGCTGCTGTCATGTCCTGAGCTTCCTCCTACAATAATCTGTTCCCCGGCCCGGTCCCGTTCTATGTATTTATCTAACTAGAGCGCATGGTCGCTCGGTTTTGCGTCTTCGGGAGCTTACTGCACAGGCACAGTATGAGAAAATCTTGTACTGCGCCTGCACAGTACGCTCCCAGAGATGCCCAATTGTGTCATTAATATTAAGAGAGGCTGCATTTGCTATGGGGGGGGGGGGGGGGGATAGTGGCTGCAATTGTTATATGAGCCCTATCACCATCAGAAGGTAAGGGTGAATATAGAGAGAGTGGGGCTGCTGAGGGCCTCATGCTGTATAGTTTTGCCCTAATGGTAGAGGTATCAGCTGGCATTTCCATATATATATATATATATATATATATATATATATATATATATATATATATATTTTTTTTTTTTTTTTTTTTAATTGCCGCCTGGTTTGAAATTTTGTTGCTTCCCATTATCGTTCACAATACTATCTTCATCCAGTCTGCAGCGTATGTGTACAGATCTGCAGAAATACACATTATGTATAAGTGCCCTAACACTTGGTTAAAAACAAACTCTATCTGCCACATATTGGAAAAATAAAGATAATGTCTTATAGTGTAATATACACAGAACAAATGTTATAGTGAAACATTTTAACTTAATGTAACCTACTTTTTTAATTAGATGCAGAAATATTTTAATCCTTATAAAAATAATAAACATCTTAAGTCCACACCTGTACATATGATTTATATCCGCAATGTATATTTATAAAGACACACGTCAAGTCTGTACAGCTTTTCACATTCATATCAAATGAGAATTAACCTCTGGTTAAGTATTAATAAATATCAATTAAACAAAAGTATTCATAAGAAAATATTAATTTTATAAGAGACATAAATACTTACGGTATCTTCCTACAGTAAATCTGCCTGTGATTAAGTGGTGAAAGATTTTGCCACATGTCAATCTCTACTACTATATATAAAAAGAACAAGCCTGCAACAGCATAACACATTTGAAAACCCAGCAAGCAGTTTTATTCCCTTCAGAACAACACACAACCATGTCTGGACTTAAAAAGGGTGGATCATACGGCCAGAAGGTCCATTGCCAGGATCCCTGCAAAGACCCTTGCCAAGGGCCGGTTGTCTGTGTGGATCCTTGCCAGGACCGTAAGTGCTAAAATTCTGAAAATGTATTTTGTTGTTGTTTTTTTGTTGTAATATTATATTATAATAATAAGAAAAGTGAACAATGTCCTTCCTGAGCCACACTACAGATTGCTAGCACAGAAGAGTGGAAATATAGGAATATTTTTATACAATATACCGCACTAGGGTTGCAATGAAGTGAAAATCAGAACGTCTAATCACTATAGTAACATTTAAGTTGCTGCAGACTGAAAAGGCAATGTTTTTCCACTAATATCTATATGCAAATATGCATGGTTAAGGCCACGTTAACAGTGGTGGTTTGTGGTACAGTGTGACGGCTGATTTGTAATGTGGCTTACTGCATTGCAATGCACCACCTCTGTGTCGTTCCTAGTGCGGCAGGTGCCTTGCAGTATAACGGGTTGCGGCATTGTAATGCACTGCATGCAGCGTGTTACCGCTAAACGTGTGCGTTAACAGTAAGCGTGAAGCATACTTTTCATTAACGGTATGCTTCACTCTGCCAGATG
The DNA here is from genome assembly GCF_040937935.1 of Hyperolius riggenbachi. Taxonomy (NCBI): domain Eukaryota; kingdom Metazoa; phylum Chordata; class Amphibia; order Anura; family Hyperoliidae; genus Hyperolius; species Hyperolius riggenbachi. Next base: position 148,546,240 of record NC_090655.1, read on the forward strand.
CAACAAAAGCTTAACTAGCAGCGCCACTGGCCTGATCCATTGTGTTGCATTTCAGCTGACACAGGGAATGCAACTCAACTGTGAACATGGCCTAAGAATAGTGAATTTTATTTTACAAAATATCAAAAATTAGTTATTCTTTTAATGTATTTTTAAAGTGGAATAAAACTCTGAGATGACATTCAATAAAATGTGTTTTCCTGTTTACAAATGACAAGGTCCCAAAGTACAGTTTATTTGCTCTGAAAGCTGACATTGTATTTTATTCATAGATTTTTATAAATACAGCAGCTATTTAGTGAAAATTTCTCATCTGTCTCTGCTTGTCAGCTCAGTACAGTTCCGTTTCACTTCCGTGGCTGGCTGTAACTAATGGTAACAACAGAGGAATGTAAACAAAAGATAATGTTATGTCCTCTTCCGATGCGGACCATAAGCTGAAGGAGCTTTCTACTGAAGAATGATGTGCTGTGTTTAACTGTTTGAATTCTGTTCTGCTACATTTTTTTGTGATAGTAGGTTTAAGGCTGTAAATAATCTTTTAGAGCAAAGGAGAAATGCTGAGTTACAGACCACTTTAAACTCAGAAAGCATCTATTTTTTATTTTTCACTACTTTTTTTATCAAATATATAAGTGATATATTTCTTATCTCAACCAAGGTATATTTTTGCACATTAATTCTAATAGCTCCTCACCAAAACCGATTTCAGAAGATATATTTACAACTGAATATATTCCTGACCTGATGTTCATTGAACTTTCCTTTTTTACTTTAGCTTGTCATCCTCACGCCCACCACCACAGCCATCATCATCATGGCCATCATCATCACCACATCCAAACTGGTAAGTGGAGAAGCATATCTAAATTACAACTTACATTACTCCGAAGACTGCAGTAAATGGCAAAATAACATGGTAGAAACAAAAAAGGCATTCATCTCAATTATAAGATCACATTCAAACCAATGATTTATAAATACCCAGTGATGGTGTTCGAATTTTGGATTCGGCATTCGGAAACCGGAATTATGGCATACACAGCATTTCAGCACCTAAAGCAGTGGGCACTGGGCAGGGTCATGGGGAGTTCACTCACTCAGAGTGCATGCTGCACTTTACGTGCCTCCACTCTGTCTTCCTTTCGACTTGGAAGGAAGAAGCATCGGAGTCACCTGAAGCACGAAGGAGATTGCACCCCGAGACCCCGCCCACTAGCTTGGGTGCTAAAGTGCGCTGCTAGTGTTCAGATTCAGAATCCTGCATTCAGAAACACAACACCATCCATAGTCAAGCTCCTTGTAGAGTTCAGTCAAATTGATCTAAAGAATCAGTTTTTAATTTTACAAATGATAATTTCAACCTAAATTGGTTTCCTGTAATATTGATGGGTAAACATTCCTTAAAAATCATTTGCAGTACACCAAATATAATATTTGTGAGATCCATTTGAAAAAGCTTTAAAATTAAAAATTAAAACTTAAATGGGTTTCTCCTCAAAACAGTTTTTCCATAGAAACATACGATGATTTTGGAAGGACACTTTATAGCATGCAATCATGAGCTGTCATTGCTTGATTCGCAGGTAGTTTATGAGTACAGCTTGTGGATAAGATTCAGACAATAGACACCAATAAAAACATTTTCAGAGGTAATAACAGGTAATAACAACACAATTCTTTAGGTATTAACCACTTTACCCCCGCCCGTACGAATTTCTCCGTCCCTTTTTCCATCCTTTCACCCCCAGAGAAATCTGTACCCCCTGCTCCCGCTCGCTCTAGCGCGCACTCCCGCTCATAAACACGCCGCCCGCCGCTCGCCCGGAGATCAATGAACGGGAAAATCCATTCCCGTTCGTTGATCTAAGCCCTGCAATGATCCGCTGCTTTTCCGATAAGCAGCGCGATCATTGTGAAAACAAAAAAAAACTTACCCAGCCTCCTAGTACTTCCTCCAAGCGTCCGGAAGGACGCTTGGAGGTCGCATTAAACAAAAAGTTACTGTTGCCATCTCGTGGCCAAATAGTAAAACTACATTCTAAAGCATTTTTCACATACAAATTCATTACTTATACACAAAAAATTAACTCATTACCTCCCACACTCCCCATTTTTTTTTTTGTAATTAAAAAAAAATTAAAAAAATTTACAATTAATAAAAATACATTAATAGTTACCTTAGGGACTGAACTTTTTAAATTTTTATGTCAGGAGCAGTGGCGGCCCCAGGAATTTTTTTTAGAGGGTGCTATGCAGGTGCTGGACCAATTTCCGGGGGAGCTGACGTAATGGGTGTGGCTACAACCTGCGCCGCGGCGAAAAAATGGGCGTGGTCATGCTCGGATGAGGGCAGGGTTAACTGTAATTTAAAGTGAACCCAGGGTGAGAGTGATATGGTGGCTGCCATATTTATTTCCTTTTAAACAATTCTAGTTGCCTGGCAGACCTGCTGATCTATTGGCTGCAGTAGTGAACTGAATTACACCAGAAACAAGCATGCAGCTAATCTTGTCAGTTTTGACAATATTGTCAGAAACCCCTGACCTGCTGCATGCTTGTTCAGGGTCTATGGTTGAAAGAATTAGAGGCAGAGGACCAACACGGCAGCCAGGCAGCTGGTATTACTTAAAAGGAGATAAATATGGCAGCCTGAATATTATTCTCACCTCGGGTTCCCTTTAAAAGTGCAACGCAAAGACAGAGGGCCCAAGTTTTGGTGACCCTTTCCCCAGAAAATTCACATAATTGTGCAGGTTTTCTCAAGAAAATACACATAATGTGAGCAGATTTGAACAAAAAACATGTTCAATGATCCCAATATGCACAATCGTTATCAGATATGACCCCAATATGCACAATCGTTATCAGATATGACCCCAATATGCACAACCGTTATCAGATATGACCCCAATATGCACAACTGTTATCAGATATGACCCCAATATGCACAACGTTATCAGATATGACCCCAATATGCACAACCGTTATCAGATATGACCCCAATATGCACAACCGTTATCAGATATGACCCCAATATGCACAACCATTATCAGATATGACCCCAATATGCACAATCCTTCTCAGATATGACCCCAATATGCACAATCCTTATCAGATATGACCCCAATATGTACAATCCTCAGCAGATCTGACCCCAATATGCACAATGCTCAGCAGTTCTGACCCCAATCAGCAGCACCACCTGAAAAAGAAAAGAAAAACCCATTTACTCACCTAGTCAGAAGACCTCCTGTTCCGACCTCCTCCTCTTCCGACCTCCTTGTGGCGCGCAACTCAGCTCCCACGATCCTCTTCCTTCCTGCAGCAGCCTGCATTACCCGGCGAGCAGGGCTACGGGAAAATGGCCACCCGAAGCCCTGCACTGCAAACTCCAAGTGAGCAGGACTTCGGGCAGCCATCTTACCGTAGCCCTGCCTGCTGCTCCGGGCTGCCGCTGTGAACTGACTCGGCGTCTCTTAGACACCTGAAGTCAGTTCACGCCAGGGGGTGCTTGGACAAATTTAGGGGGCGCTTGAGCACCCCCAAGCACCACCCTGACGCCGCCACTGGTCAGGAGGGTACAACACTGTTACTTTATAAACTATGGGCTTGTAATTAGGGATGGACGCAAAACTGAAAAAAATGCACCTTTATTTCCAAATAAAATATTGGCGCCAAACATTGTGATAGGGATATAATTTAAACGGTTTTGTAACCGGGACAAATGGGCAAATACATTTCATGGGTTTTAATTACAGTAGCATGCATTATTTAAAAACTATAATGGCCGAAAACTGAAAAATAATAATTTTTTTCCCCCACATTTTTCCTATTTTCCCATTAAAACATATTTAGAATAAAATAATTCTTGGCATAATGTCCCACCTAAAGAAAGCCTAATTGGTGGCGGAAAAAACAAGATATAGTTCATTTAATTGTGATAAGTAATGATAAAGTTATAGACGAATGAATGGAAGGAGCGCTGAAAGGTGAAAATTGCTCTGGTGCTCAAGGGGTAAAACCCCTCAGGGGTGAAGTGGTTAACCAATACTTTTTTGGATTGTGTTTTTTCTTTTTACAGTGTATACAGCAAAGTCCAGTAACATAATTCAATTTACTGGAACCAATTTGGGTGCTGCTCTTTGTTCCTTGCACAGCCTTTAAACATATATATATATAGAGCCTAGCTATAACAAGAGTCAATTATATTGTTACTGAGTAAAGCCTGGTACACACTTTAAATTACGATTGGCCAATCACTGATCAATTTCACCCCCTTCGCGTAGTATGAGGGTTTGCAAAATCTGCTCATAGTATTCAATATCTATTGACCTTAATGCTACATGGATATGGTAGAATTGGGCAATCAAAATTGAAAGCGTGTACCAGCCTTACGGTCTTACTTGCATGTAAATTTCATGCAAACCATATGCAGCTTGGAATTTTGCCAACCAAAAGCAATAAAATTGTCATTGGCAAAATTGCATGCTGCATTCTATTTGTTTTAAATTTCATATAAGCCTAATTATTGGCATCTCCTTGTACCATCTCCATTACTCGTATTCATTGAATTTCTTTCTTGTTGGTGCATAATATTCTACTTAATATCTTTTGTATCTTTATGTAGATCCATGCAACCCGTGTTGTCCAAGGCCCTGCCAATGCGTTGGGGTTTGTTGCTGCAACAAGTGACAATCTCACATCTGATTCTGTGCAACTTGAAGCCCTTTCAGCATCCTGTGTTAAAGCTGCCGCGCTACAGCCCCTGCTAATCAATTACCTTTCACAATGATTTAATAATAGATACTGCACTAAAATAAAATTCATTTTTCTGGCACTATTTCTTCATTGTTTCTTTCAAGGATTTGTAATTCCTGTTATGCACCCAATGTTTTGTTATGTGTTCAAAATGCTTACTGACAAAGTTCCCAATGGCAATTCACAGGAATTCAGATAATAATTATTTAGTCTATACAATATCTTTTAATGGTTAAAAGGAGAACTATTACAAAATTGTAATATTTAAAATGAAAATATAGAAAATGTACATTCTCCCAGAGTAAATTGAACACAAATGTACCTCTTTTTTCTATAGTGCTGTCACCTACAGTTGATATTTAAATGCTGACCGATCTAACAGATTTTGGACTATACCATCTCCTCATGGGGGATTCCCAGAATTTACTTTATCCTTTACAAAAGCATTCTCTTGAAGGGGTCTATACTAAGATGCTTGCATTATTTTGGATGTTGTACTAAGTAACTGTCATTCAGTAAATGCTTTTGATAAAGAAACTAGTAAAAAAAAGCCCCCCCCCCCCCCGTTAAAAAACGGGCGCTAGGTCACAGCCGCTACTCCCTGCAATGCACGTAAATTGGTATCCCGCTTGCTAGTTCCCCACCACTGTCTGAGGTATATGCACACAGGCAGCTGCTTGCTTGGCAGTTGGAAAAAGCTGTTATTTCCCACAATGCAATGAGAACTTCTGTGAACCACACACAGCAAACTGTCAGATCTGGCTCTGTGTCCTAACTGCCCTGGCTGCGCACATGCTCAGTACAAAAAAGCCAGGCACACACAACCATTCAGTTGATGATGCAGGGAAACTTGCATTTTGTTGTATAGGGTACCAGAGAACCATTTTATTTTGGGATAAACCTACATTTTATATGAATGTATTTTACAGTTTTTCACAACAGTTGTCCTTTAAGCAAATTCCTGAATGGTGTTATAGTTTGGATCTCAGTCATGGTTAAAATGAATCATGAATATCAGTCATTTTATTTGCTTCCATCAGAACCAATTAACAGCAACATCTGTAGAAAAGTCTGTAGGCTTACGTGGGCTATTCTGGAATGCCTTGGTCCACCACTATTGGGGACTCTTGAAATCATCTTGATTCTGCCCAGGAGTGTAAAATAAGACCAGGCTTTAGGTAATCACAGCAGGAACAAAAAGGCTATGCTAATCCAGCCAGATAGAGCTACAGTATGAGGACATGCTGACCTGGATCTTTTAAAGGGAAAGTAAATAAGGTTTGTTATTATTTGTTTACTGGAAGGCAGGGTCTGTGCCAGACACAGTGATACTAGTGCTAGTTTTGTTAAGCATTCAGTTTTAATCATTACTGGCTTCAGGTTTTTTTTCCTTTGTCAGTGGAGCATATTACAATAGGAGGACTGTTGGAGGGGGGGGGGAGGTGCTTCGGCACCTGGTAAATATGGAGGGAATGGTTCTGTAGTTCTGAAATCCCAGTGGTCCTTGTCTTCATTCTAGAAGTGTGGAGGAGGTCTAGCGGCAGCAGGGCCAATCGGCTGATCTTTTCTGCGGCATTCATTACTCTTTGGAGTTTGTACTTGTTGCAGGTGGTTGCACCTGCACGCCAGATGATGATGGAGGAGCAGAGCATGGATTCGATGGTAGTGGTGTAAAAGCTTGTCAGTTGTCAGCAGCTCTCATGGCATTCCAATTTTTTTCAGTTGGTGCAGGAAGAAAAACCTCTGCTGTGTCTTCTTCTGAATTTTGGTGGTGTTTTGCCACCATCTTAAAGAGGAACTCCAGTGAAAATAATGTAATAAAAAACTGCTTCAGTTTTACAATAATTATGTATAAATGATTTAGTCAGTGTTTGCTCATTGTAAAATCTTTCCTCTCCCCGATTTACATTCTGACATTTATTACATGCTGACATTTTTACAGTGGGCAGGTTATGCAGCTGCTGCTAGCTGTTTTGGCTGTTAGAGACAGCTATAAACAGCTAATTCCTGTCTGTGAACCTTGTTACATTGTAACAAACTGCCAAAAGTGCTGCAGTCCCAGATCTTCTTGTGGGAGGGGTTTCAGCACAAAATCAGTCATACAGCGCCCCCTGATGGTCTGTTTGTGAAAAGCAATATATTTCTCATGTAAAAGGGGGTATCAGCTACTGATTGGGATAAAGTTCAATTCTTGGTTGGAGTTTCTCTTTAAGTTAGGGTTGTATTGAGGAACCAGATACATGGTGCCCTGGAGACTTTGGTCTCACCAATGAGGACAGGGTAGAGTGTAGAAGAGTGATTCCTGAAGTTCACAATTAGTTCAACAGTTTTAGCAAAATCAGACTCTTTTACTCTCACCGTTTTTATAGCCCTGCTTAAAGGGGGCCCAAGGTAAGTAACATGTTTTATTCTAGCTACAGCTCAGGGGCCCTTTAAATTGAGGCTTGGGTATGATATTTCATTTTAAATCGTAATGTGTTAAAGAACACTTACTTGACAATAATGTAAGGGATTGGACAGAAAACACAATTCATAAAGATGATGATTTCAGGGAGAATCCTTATGCCTTTTTTGACCTGTTTGAGTTATTGAATTTATCCAAATTATAATAAACCATTTCCTACAGATCTTTCTCCAGCTGCAGCTCTTCCACATTATTACCATTCAGTTACCAGTCTCACGTCAACTCTTACAGCCTCAAGATTTCATTTACTGGTTACACCTATACTCATGCTTCAGAGTTCCATCACGCCAGTCATCTTGCTTAAGAAATCAGGTATCTGTTAGGCATAATTCACAGTGATCAGTTGTGTGCAGAATAATTCTGCATGTCAACTCACTACCCATACAATTCTATGGACCTGCACATAGTAGTGAGTTGTAAAGGATTGTGTTATTCTAACTCGCTGCATGCAGGCTTTGCAAAGTCTATGGGCAGTCTCCATTACAGTTCACACTCACTTTAACGCATGTGTTATGCAACTGACCACTGAAAATCCAGCCTAAGACTCCATGTATTGGTGTCTCTAACCCCATTCTATGGAGGTGCAGGATCCTTTACAAAATTACAGTAGGACTAGCCGTCCCGCGTCGTAGCATACGCCGCATCTTCTATCTATCTAATAGAGTACGTGCCTCAACCTTGAAGCAAGAATAAAGGTGGGTACACACATCAGATAAAAGTCTTTGGAAAAATGAAAGATCACAGACCAATTTTACCCCCTTCCATGTAGTATCAGAGCCACACCTACACAGTCTATTCTATTGAGCTGCACTCCCCATTAGATAGAAATATTTGCAAGATGCTGCACGCAAAGTTGCTGTACACATTCAAAAGATCATTATCTGCAAAAGATCCGTTCCTGCAAAAGATCAGTACCTACAAAATATATTCATAGTCTATATTTCCATGCGGATTATTGTGGACATTTTTCCGCATAAGGGCATAAGCATCCGCATACAATGAATTTTCGATGCTGGTCGAACACACAAATATTTCTGAAGATTTTCGTGAAAATTCGCCAAAAAACGAAAACAGGATTTTCGATGCGAAAATGACTTAGGCGAAAATTCGCAAGCAACACTGCTACATGCTACATTAGCACTATCCAGGAGCGCCACAGGGAGGATTCCCAATGCCCCCTTTTATACAACCGGAGGGACCGCGGGAACCACAGCGGCACCCCGGAGGGGGAGGCTAGGTGCCGCAGGCGACCCCCCCCCCAAGCGTGGCCAGCGCCAGGGAGAGCCGTCTGCACCCACCTCCCAATATTAAAAACAGGCACTTACCTTAACGTCCATTGTGTTCTGCTACATGCGCATTAATTTTCTCATGGAAAGCATTTTTTGCAGTTTGTATCCTTTGGAGGCAGGTGGTGGATGGCTTGCTCCAGGGGTGTGAGCCCTGGAGTGAGTTGTCTGCACCTGTCCTCCCCCCCCCTCTGGAGTGCTGTATGTGAGCCAGCCCTGAGCTCTAAAGCTCGGGGTGACCCATGCTTCACTCCTTTCTCATGTGGTGCCCCCAAGTTAATGCGCATGTAGCAGAACGCAATGGACGTTAAGGTAAGTGCCTGTTTTTAATATTGGGAGGTGGGTGTGGACGGCTCTCCCCGACGCTGGCCACGCTTGGGGGGGGGGTCGCCTGCGCCTCCCCCTCCGGGGTGTCGCTGTGGTTCCCAGGCAGTGAGAGAGCCTGGGACCCTGTGGTCCCCCCGGTTGTATAAAAGGGGGGCATTGGGAATCCTCCCCGTGGCGCTCCTGGATAGTGCTAATGTAGCATGTAGCAGTGTTGCTTGCGAATTTTCGCCTCGAAAATCCCGTTTTCGTTTTTTGGCGAATTTTCACGAAAATCTTCAGAAATATTTGCGTTTTCGACCAGCATCGAAAATTCATTGTATGCGGATGCTTATGCCCTTATGCGGAAAAATGTCCACAATAATCCGCATGGAAATTCAATCTATGCGGACGTTTATACGGAAAAATGCCCGCAATAATGTGCAAGAAACTTCTCTGAATGCGGGCGCTAATGCCCTTATGTGTAAAATGTCCGCAATCATACGCAAGTAATGCGAAAATGACTGGCCTTAGGCGAAAATTAACGTGAAAAAATTAGATGGAAAATTTGCCTGTCAAAACGAAATTAGGCGAAAATTCGGTAAAAATTTATCGAAACAAATTTTTGCATTTTCGCTCATCACTGGCATGTAGCAGGGCGACCGCTTTGCAGTATTGGTTTTTTGACCCTGCATAGTTTGGCATGCAAAAGCAAATGCATATTTGCATGAGCATTGCCTCATGAATAGCCAATTAGGCCAGATTTGCAAAGCCAGACTTGCTAGGGTAGGCCTCTTTTCCACGGACAGTTGATAGGCAGTAACATGCCTCTCAAACTCTTACAACTGCTCACCACTGCCTGGTAACTGCTTGCTGCTGCCTGGAAACTGCTTGTTGCTGCCTGGTATCTGCTCACTGCTGCCTGGTAACTGCTTGCTGCTGCCTGGTAACTGCTTGCTGCTGCCTGGTAACTGCTTGCTGCTGCCTGGAAACTGCTTGCTGCTGCCTGGAAACTGCTTGTTGCTGCCTGGTATCTGCTCACTGCTGCCTGGTAACTGCTTGCTGAGCACACAGCTCAACAGTCCGTGGAAAAGAAGCCTAAAACTTGGTGTTTGATCACGCATACATTTTCTCATGCAAAGTACTTCTTCTTCTTGCTCGAAGGTTGAGGCACTAAAGGTGCGTACACACATGCGACTATAGTCGTTTGTAACGATCGTTCCCCGATCTTTACCAACGATGATCGTTACAAAAAACGAACCACCGACTATTAAGGCAAACGACGAACGAGCCAAATCGCTACAAAAGAAAGTTCTGTCTCGGCGGATTTTAACCAACGACGATCGTTTGCAAAAGTAGTACATCGTTGGAAACGATCGTTCGTACTAGGCTTGACATGCGCATTTCACTATTTCTCCATGGAACTTCTCATTTTTATGCGCAGGCGCAATAGTTGCTTTCTGTGATGTAACGTTCGTTCTAACGATCAGATCGTTACACACATTTTAAAACTACCTTTACTTAGGTCGTTCTTTCATCAATTAAAAGTTCGTTCGTCGTTCTTAACGAACGATCGTTGTCGCATGTGTGTACGTAGCACTACTCTATTATATATATAGATTGTAGAGGCTTGTAGAATAATTTATCAAAATTAATTATTCAGCACTTAGTGGTACATTAGGAAATGGGCAGAAAAGGCAATCAAGGAAGATGCAGATTATTTTGAGAATTCTTGTGACTTTCTGTGATTTACTGGACTGTGTTATGCATATTTCTTAAATCAATGCCTACAGACTATTTTCATTCCAGCTCTTTCACAGTATTTTCTCTCACTTGCTGGGCATGTAACAGGTTTTGAGTTTCCAATAATGGCAATGCTATGGCTTTAGATCGCTGGAATACCAGTCCTGTTTCTTCAGAGTTCCATTAATTAAAATGTGCCTGATACCTGTAGGGCCAGCACTTTATGAGGGCAAACTAGTCACAGATTAGAGGCACCCCTGTGAGAATGAAGATGGGAATGCATTGACTAATGGAGAAGTGGAGGAGCATGCCAGCCAGGACAGGCGAGTTGCTTCACTGGAAAAAACTGTGCAGGGGCGCCAGGTAACAAAATAAAGTTGGGGAAGGTAGACCTGGGGTAGCACAGGAGCTGACTCGGGGGTACTTTGGGTGGAAATTATTGGAAATAAAGGGCAACTAATGCTGCTTACAAGGGTTAGGGTTGCCAAACTAATTTCTACTTTCGTGGACAAAACACCCAGAAAAACAGGACACCCAAAATTTTGGATGATGGGGGGTTGGAGTCAGCAGTGCACTTTTGGGGGGTGTAGCAAAATTGTACTTGTGGGTTACAAATTTGAAATTTGTTTAGGCATCCATTAATGGATGCAACAGATCATACTCAGGTCAGAGTCCCCAACTGACAAGTGCAGCAATCCTGAGGGCCCCTGAAACCCAATGTAACAAATTCAGCAATCCTGAGTGCCCTGCATTCCCAGTGTGACAAATGCAGCAATCCTGAGGGCCCCACACCCCTGCCTCGTAGCACAATTATGCAGTATGACCCTCAGCCAAAACACTCAATGCACCCCAAAAAGCAGTTAGATAAAATGAATCACATATAGCTTAGTTAAAGGAAACCTGAGATGAAAAACACTTCAGGATTTTTACTTACTTGGAGCTTTCTCCAACCCCCTGTAGTTCGTCTGGTCCCTCCAATTCCCTCCGGGCCCCTCAGTTGCACCATTATGAGGCCCATGATCCAGCTGGGTCAAGCGATTCTGCGCATGTGCGATCTTGGTTGCACACACCATCTGATCGATTGCTCTGGGAGTGATCTGCAAAAGCACAGTCTACAGTCTGTGTGAATTTAGCATGTGCAGAAGACTTCTGGCAACAGGATCGTGGTTGGGGAGTGCACGTGGCTGGGTCCTCACATGCACTGTGGCCCGCCACTGGGCAAGGCGGGGAATTTATCAGGCCAGACTGTAGGAGAACGGAGGGGACCGGATGGAATCTGAGGGACCAGAGATAAGCTGTGTTTTAAAGCAAGAAAATTGTGTGTGTAGCAAAAAGGGAAAGAGGAATGCAGGTCCTGAGGAGACAAGTGGTTTCTGCTGGGAGGAAAAATGGGGGGGTTGACTAGTTGCAACTTAAACGGGGGATCACATTGGGTGCTGTGGGTACAGACAGGAAAGTACAATGTAGTATGTACTGGTAGTTGAAATGAAGTATGATAGTGTAGGACTCTACTTCCCACAACGCCTCGACCGGCAGGTAGCCGACTACCTGGCCTTAAGTGTGGACATAGACACTCTGAGCAGCGATGAACCCCTGGACTACTGGGTGCGCAGGCTTGACCTGTGGCCAGAGCTGTCACAATTTGCCATCCAACTTCTGGCTTGCCCTGCCTCAAGCGTCCTGTCAGAAAGGACCTTCAGCACAGCTGGAGGCATTTTCAGTGAGAAGAGAAGTCGCCTAGATCACAAAAGTGTTCAGTACCTCATCTTTATCAAAATAATTGAGGCATGGATTCCGAAGGGCTACTGCCTGCCCGAAGACTAAGTCAGTCCCCACACAGCGTCTCTGCCTGCCTGCCTGCCGGCCACTGCTGCCTGCCCCAAGACTAAGTCAGTCCCCACACAGCATCTCTGCCTGCAGGCCGCTTGACTGCCTTCTCTGCCACCACCAACAGGCTCCAGGACTCCAGATGAATTCCTGAATTTTTAAGCCCGCTAACAAAAAGAATAATACATTTTCTGGTGCGTGTACATGCCTGCCTAATTTTTCTGGCTGCAACAACAAAACAAAAGGCATGTACATGTGTCAATTCCCCTTCATGATCGTTACCTTGCCGCGGTGAAGGGGCTTGCATATCACAATGAACAATGACCTATATGAGCGTGTTGGGGGGCCACATTCAAGAAAATAAGGTCGTTGCTTCATTGTGGACAGACCAAATTAGATCAGCTGGACAGTCACTGTTGTTCTGTCATTGAGCTACCTCAGCCTGACCATATGGGCTGGAAAGCCGCCATCACCTGCACTCTTGTCAACGTGCGCACCAGCACGGCCATCTGTTTGTGGTGCATCACACAGTGAGTTTGGTCTGTCAGTGTGAATCAGTACACTACTTACACTACCTGATCCATGTATACACACACAAGATGTTTTCAAGCATTCTAAGCCTCCAATTTCGGAATGCAATGTGATTTCTGCCTTTTAGGGATTATAACCCTGCTCTGTGTCAAATCTGGAATTTTCCTGGTGACTTCTGGCGTGTATCCCACTCTGCCAGGCCTCCCCACCAGGTGTTAGACCCCTTGAAACATCTTTTCCATCACTTTTGTGGCCAGAAACTATTTTTGTAGTTTTGAAAGTTCACCTGCCCATTGAAGTCTATTGCAGTTCGCGAAGTTCGCAGGTTTGTGAACTTTTGCGGAGGTTCACATTCAAGGTTCACGAACCGAAAATCAGAAGTTCGAGCCATCTCTACCCAACATGACTCAAACTTTGTTGACTACAGATGCACTGCCCAACCTTCCTATATCAAACTTCAATCTACTGTGCTGAGGGCTAATAAGCTGCCCAGCCAGCCTCTGTTGAGTGGCAGGACAATACTCAGTCTGTGTTGTATGACTTCTGGCATGCTGGTCAGTCATCATACATGTGAACAAGTCTAAATACATTAGTAATTCATGGAACACATCCTCAAAGAGATAGACACCTATTTAATGAAATTACTTATTTAAATTATTTAAAGGGAAAGCAATCGTTATATAAAACACTTAATCTACACCCTGTTGTGGCTGCTTATTCCTGCCAGGGAGTAGATTTCAATTACCATTCCACGTGGACCCTCTGTTGCCGCAGGCCCTTCACTCTGCCATTGCAATGACAGTAGAGCTCTGTACATCTGTGAGCCGATCAGGAGTCAATTTCATTGGCTCCTGACCCCCTGATCACTGTGAGCCAATCCCATTGGTGTACATTGATAACCCTCCTCAGCTCCTGACCAGCTCATAGTGCTCTGCCTTGATAGCGATGGCAGAGCGAGGTGCATGCGATGATAGGTGAGCAGCGTGACTGGCAAAAGAGGGGGGTCCATGTTGCGATTCATTGGTAAGCTCCATTTTTGGTAACAGCAGTCTCTGGTCCTTAAGGGGCCAGAGACTGCTGGTATGCAAGTGGTTAAGTTCCCGCCCCCCTTTGTGGGTATGTGGGAACCTAACCACTTGTGTGGGAAGTTTGTGGGTTCTTGACTCTTGAGTTATTGATGTAAGTCATCCAAGTGTTGGCCTACATCTGTCCTGTGAAAATCCACTGTCTACATATGATGAGTGCAAGTCTCCTGCCCAGATTGCCTCTACTGAGTACTATTCTGATGCCCAGCCTGTTTCTTGCTAGTACCGGTCTGCTTCCAAACATCAATCAGACTTTGTTGAGGTCATATCCACGTCCCAGCTTTCCTCTCCCAAGTTCCAGTCTATTGCCCAACTAGATTGTTCTGTGGGCTAATATACTGCCCAGCCAGCCTCCCAAATACTAGGGAGTCAACCAGTCTACACCTGGATTCACCAAGGTGAAAAAGTACAATGTAAGGAATAAAAAAATGACCAGCTCTCCACCTAAATTTAAGCAATTATACCAGTTTTATATTAGTATCCTAGTAACAAGCTGCACAACCCTGGTACTAGCAGTCTTTGTCAAGTGCTTGTATTGCTTAAAGAGACTCCGTAACAAAAATTGCATCCTGTTTTTTATCATCCTACAAGTTCCAAAAGCTATTCTAATCTGTTCTGGCTTGCTGCAGCACTTTATACTATCACTGTCTATGTAATAAATCAATGTATCTTTCACCTGTCAGACTTGTCGGCCTGTGTCTGGAAGGCTGCCAAGTTCTTCAGTGTTGTGGTTCTGCTATGAACTCCCCCTTCCCGGCCCCTCCCTGCACACTGCCTGTGTGCTATTTAGGATTAGAGCAGCTTCTCTCTTCTCTCTTATCTTTTACAAGCTGGATAAATCGTCCTCTGAGCTGGCTGAGCTTTCACATACTGAGGAAATTCAGACAAGGGCAAAGCTGTTTGCAGGAAGAAAAGAGCAGCCTGAAACTTCAGTGCATGAGAACAGGGGGAAAAACACACAAATGATCTTTTGAGATTCAAAAGGAAGGCTGTATACAGCCTGCTTGTGTATGGATGTATTTTTCTATGTGTGGACATACTGTACATCAACCTACTTCCTGTTTTGGTGGCCATTTTGTTTGTTTACAAACAAACTTTTTAAAACTGTTTTTAACCACTTTTAATGTGGCGAGGAGTGGCGAAATTGTGACAGAGGGTAATATGAGATGTCCCCTAACGCACTGGTATGTTTACTTTTGAGCGATTTTAACAATACAGATTCTCTTTAAATCCAGGTGGAGACCAGTCACTTTCTTCCTTGTGTTGGACAAAGTGGCCAAGCTGAATCTGATGCCATGGCATTACCTACTTGACAAAGGACGGAGACACCGTCTGAAATGGTGACAATCCATTGTATTTGGAACCATGCCACGGTGTAACACTGTCTATTGCACCTGGTAGTAGACACACCGCCTTCGGCAGCATGGAGACCTATACATATGAGCTATAATTACATCTGATGGCTTATACAGATGTTGGCTGATTTTTGTTCACTAGCTGCAGTGAATAAAAATGAACTTACAAGTCTTCCTGTGCTGGTCATCTATTATCTTTGAGATTGAGGTTTCTGCACGGACTGTGCACAGATTAAATCGTGAAAGAAGGTGTGCCCTCATACGTTTGTTTCAGACTGAGTAAACTGTTATAATTTATGACTAGCAAATGGAATAGATTAAAATTTTGTTACAATATTCAATTTTTATAGCATGCAAGGCTGATTCAGCAGTCACCAGGACTTGCCTCCACCTCCTTTAGTCTGCCAGACTCCAGTGACTAGAGCCAGCAGCCTGTCCAGCCACCTATGACAACCAGCAGTCAGCCCAGGCAGAGTCCCACCTCCAACAACCAACAGCTAGTCTAGGTAACCTTGCATCTCCAACTGCCAGCAGACCATCCAGCCAGCCTCCAGAGCTGTTCCTGGACCCAGTCCCATCAGGAGGAGAAGCCTACACATAAACTTTGAGGGTACAGTAACAAAAGTGACGTTCATTTTGTTACTAAGGCTACATTCACACTGCTAATAGACATTTTTGGTGTGATGCGGTGCAGTGCCAGGGCCGCATTGCCAAAAACAAGCCTTCGGGGATATCAGAGTTAATACGCAGGCCAAGCAGTAAGTGAGACTCTCTTGTGCTTACTTCCTGTAGCCGAAGAAAGGAACCACATACATGCTGCAATGCTAACGTGAGAATTTTTTTTTACATTTATGCCACATGACTTCTGGTCCGCCACATGACTTTGCGTGAGATGACAGTAATGTAAGTATGTGCTCACGTCGGGGTGCAGTGAAAACATCACTTCCATTGCATTGCGTTATTATGAAAGGCCCCATAGACTTTCATTGGCGTAGTGGCGGCCTGTGGTCAAACCAGGTCACCACAACCCGTCATTGTGAAAGGCCCTAAAGGTTCAACATGATAAATATAAAATTAATGCTCTAATGATACAGTTTGACTTTATTATGCTGAGTGAGGAAGTACTGACAGTGCTGTCAGAGAATAGTTTTTATACTTATGGAAGGTTACCCAATTTTATATTTAATTAGTTAATAAAGAGTGCATTGTGTGGATTGCTAAGCTATTTTGTTGGAATAGTTTTTACTTTTAATAAGAGGCAGATTTATTTTAATTAGTATGAAAAACATAAAGGTGTTCTAAAACTCACACCTGTACATGTGACATTTATCAGCACATGTGTATATACAATGTCAACCTTGTCACTAACTCTTAAAAACAGCTTAAAACATTCATATCAATTTAGAATTAATCTCGGATTAAGAGTTAATAAATCTCAATTAAAATAAAGGATTTACAATGAGATATGGATTTTACAAGAGGCATACAGTAAATACGTAACTTCCTGCAGTAAATTTTCCTGTGACTAGGTAGTAAAATAGTTTGCCCCATCTCAAGCTCCACTATATAAAAGGAGACGTACTGCAACAACATAACATATTTGACCAGCCATCAAGCAGTTGTATTCCCTCAGAACAACACATAACCATGTCTGGAGTTAAAAAGGGTGGATCATGTGGGCAGAAGATCCAATGCCTGGATCCCTGCAAAGACCCTTGCCAAGTGTCGGCTGTCTGTCTGGATCCTTGCCAGGAGGACCGTAAGTGACTAGTTAAAATCCTGAACTTTTATGCTCCCTTTACTTGTTTAAGCAACTATATTGTAATAATGTAATCTTTTAGAGAATCTTCAGTTTATTGAAAAATCAAACAATATACAGGTGGCATCATACTTACAAACAAATTCCATCCTGGGAAGTTTGTAAGTTGAAATTGTTTGTACGCTGATTCATGTACAGGACCGAACCTGTGCGATTGTTTTAAAGGCTTGGCTCTACTCATTTCATTTATGCCATTCCTATCTATGTAATATATTATTTAGATCATTAATTTAATCGACAGGAAATGTGTATCATTGGCCCAGTTTCAAGCTGTATACTGTTTGCATAATATTTGCATGCATGCCGGATTCATGCATGCATGCATGTATCTCATTGGTCTTCTCTACTGCCTTCAGCCTCACTGAACTTTCTTTTTTTTTCTACAGCTTGTAATCCTCACACCCAGTATCACAGCCATCACCATCATGCCCATTATCATGACCACATCCAAAAAGGTAAAAATGAGCAGAAGTATTACATCTCAAAGAATCTATTAGTTACAGCTTGCATTACTCCAACAGACTGCACTCCATAAAGAAAGTAGTATGACAGAGATGAAATGGCTCCCCTCTACCAGGTTAAAGGGAAAGGTGAGTGCTATATGGAGGCTGCCATTTTTATGTCCTTTAAAGAGAGTCTGAAGCGAGAATAAATCTCGCTTCAGACCTCATAGATAGCAGGGGCACGTGTGCCCCTGCTAAACCGCTGCTATCCCGCGGCTTAACGGGGGTCCCTTCACCCCCAAATCCCCCTCGATACAGCCGGGGAGCGCTTCCTGGTTGGGGCAGGGCTAACCGCCGCAGCCCTGCCCCACGCACGTCTGTTAGCGCGTATCTCCGCCTCTCCCCTGCCCCTCTCAGTCTTCCTTCACTGAGAGGGGCGGGGGAGAGGCGGCGATGCGCCGCTGATAGACGCGACTGGAGGCAGGGCTGCAGCCGTTAGCCCTGCCTCTAGGAGCGACCAAGTCTGCAACCAAGTGTCGCAGTGGGGGGTTTGGGGGTCAAGGGACCCCCGTTTAGCGGCGCTATAGTGGCGGTTTAGCAGGGGCACACGTGCCCCTGCTAACTCTGAGCTCTGAAGCGAGATTTATTCTCGCTTCAGAGTCTCTTTAAACAAAGCAAATCCATTAGCTGTTCAGCTGATCCACTGCCTCTAATATGCTTAGCCATAGACCCTGAACAAGCATGCACATTAGAGGTTTCTGATACAAATCTGACATTAGCTGCATGCTAGTTTCAGGTGTGTGATTCAAACACTACTGACCAGAAAAATGAGTGGAATTGCCAGGCAACTGGCATTCTTTAAAAGTACATAAATATGGCAGTCTCCATATGTCTCTCACCTCCAGTTCTTTTAAAATTCTATAATGTTCAAAAATAAAACCAAATGATCCCCAATTACTTCAGCATCATGATCCATAGTCAAGCTCTCCAAAAAGTCCAATCAAGCTACTTAAACATGTCAGTGTGTAAATTAATCCCCCTAAAATCATATTTAGTACACTAAATAATTTTTACATTGAAAATTAAGAACATATTGTAACCTCTATTCAAAGCAGTTCTTCCATAGATACATAGGATAACCTTGAAAGGACTCCACCTCCACTCTAGCGAGGTATCATGAGCTGTTATTGCTTTAACTTTAGGCAATGTATGAGTACAGCCTGTGGGTAAGATTCAAATAGCAGCTATCATGGATTATACACAAAAGTACTTTAATGCATGTGTAAAAAAAAAAGATACTGCCAGAACCGGATTTACCATAAGGCACTGTAGGCATGTGCCTACAGGCGCCTTATGATGAAAAGGCAGCTCACTCCCCTCCCCTAGAGCCTTCCTCCCTCCTTCCCTATGCAGAGTCCCCAGCAGAGTGTTAGGGCTCGTTTCCACTATCGCGAATCTGCATGCGTCCAACGCATGCAGATTCGCACATGTAATGCAAGTGGATGGGCCTGTTTCCACTGTAGCGTTGTTGAGGTGCGTTTTTTTCAGCGGTAAAAAAACGCACAAAAGAGCCAACAAATTCGCCTGCGAGTGGAATGCATGCGAATCGCCGCTAATGTATTTAATAGTAAAAACGCATGCGTTTGTTACATGCGTTTTTACCCGCGATTTCACACCTTTTTCAATTTTATTTTGCCCTGGCAGTGTCATGGTTAATTTCGCATGGCACCCTGCCATGCAAAATCGCACGCGAAATCGCGGGTAAAAACGCATGCGGAAACGCATCCGCATGCGTTTTTACAAGCGTCGGAATGCCGGCGAAATCGCGTCGCAACAGTGGAAACGAGCCCTAAATGAGAGGTTCCTCACCCAGCTCTCAGCATTTTACTGGCGAGATATGCCTTCATCCAGTTGCATCTCTAGCTAGCTAACAGTTTGTGTCACCTCTAATTACTTAGTATTAGTTTGCCAGAAGTGCCCACAATATTAAAGGGCACCTGTGGCACCTGTGGCTAACTACGCTGGACAGGGGAAGTAGGGGAGAGGTGACCGCTGGGACAGCTAGCATTCTTACGGTGTAGTTTTGGCAGGAGTTTGTGGGTTCATGGACGGTGAAGTCTAGGGTGCCAGGACATCTGTGCCTAAATAGGTTCTATGATATAAATCCGGGCCTGGATACTGCACTTTGTTTGCTTTACAATTCAAAAGCTTATAAAATATATATACATTTCAAAAAGCCTGGCTATACCAAGACTAAATTGTATTGTATTGTTAATAATGAGTTGTCTTTATAGAGGATAAGATGTGCCTGCATAGCCAATTATTTTCTCTCTTTGGTGTATAATATCCTACTTAACGTCTTTTATCTTTATGTAGATCCATGCAACCCGTGTTGTCCAAAGCCCTGCCAATGCATTGGGATTTGTTACTGCAACAAATGAAGATCTCACATCTCATTCTGTGTAACTTGAAGCCCTTTCAGCATCCTGTGTTTAACATTCCCTGTCACAGCCCCTGTTAAATAATTACATTTAATGGCTTAATTAAAGATATACTGCATTTAAATAAAATTCATTTTTATGGCACTATTCCTTTATTGTTTATTTTAAAGAGAATCTGTATTGTTAAAATCGCACAAAAGTAAACATACCAGTGCGTTAGGGGACATCTCCTATTACCCTCTGTCACAATTTCGCCGCTCCTCGCCGCATTAAAAGTGGTTAAAAACAGTTTTAAAAAGTTTGTTTATAAACAAACAAAATGGCCACCAAAACAGGAAGTAGGTTGATGTACAGTATGTCCACACATAGAAAATACATCCATACACAAGCAGGCTGTATACAGCCTTCCTTTTTAATCTCAAGAGATCATTTGTGTGTTTCTTTCCCCCTGCAGCTATCTTCCACTGAAGTGTCAGGCTGTTTCTTCCTGCAGAGTGCAGACAGCTCTGCCTGTATGTAATTCCTCAGTATGTGAAAGCCCAGCCAGCTCAGAGGAGGATTTATCCAGCTTGTAAAAGATAAGAGAGAAGAGAGAAGCTGCCCTAATCTAAATAATACACAGGCAGTGTGCAGAGAGGGGCCTGGAGGGGGGAGATGCATCACAGAACCACAACACTGAAGAACTTGGCAGCCTTCCAGACACAGGCTGACAAGTCTGACAAGAGAGAGATAAGTTGATTTATTACAGAGATGGTGATAGTAGAACGTGCTGCAGCAAGCCAGAACACATTAGAATAGCTTTTGGAAAGTGTAGGATGATAAAAAACAGGATGCAATTTTTGTTACGGAGAACGTGTCCTTCCTGTTGTGCAACCAAATAGGGTTATGTATTTGAAATGCTGCTTAACAAATTTCCCAAACCCAAATGGCATTACCCATCTGTCTTGTCAAAGGCAACCCTTAAAAATTCAAAAGAAGGAATCTACTTATTCTGTACTCTGTACAATGCATTCCAGACTAGTGTTGTTGCTGTTTGGATTTGAGTTAATTGTAAAGCCAAATTCATCCTGAATATCCGTCATCTGTTTCAATTCAGCCGAAACCAAATACATACCGATATATGTGGACATATCGGCAGACTTAGTGATCTTTTCCATGATGCCTTGCTCTATCGCTCAGTGGATGGGCAAGATTGGCCCCACTCAGGAGAATAAAAAAGACCATGATCCAGGGCATCTCAGACTCAGAGGTATATACAGTGCCGGGACAAGGCTCCCCAGCACCAGGGGCAGAGATTCCAATGCGAGCCCTCCCCCCCCTACCCACACACACACTGTACACACACACTGTACACACACACACACTGTATACACACACTGTATATAAATACAAACACTACACACACACACACGCACACACACACACGCACACACACACACACACACACACACAGTGTACACACACACACTGACACACGCACACTGTACACACACACACACTGTATACACACACACAGCTATTTGAAGTGATACTCCCTCAATTGTCTGCCTCTTTCAAAGCCCCCTTCCCCCCACCATACCTGCTTCATCCCAGGCATCCATATGACAACAGCTGGTCTGTCTGTCCTGTCCAGTTATCTAGGGCTGGCATTCACTCTCCCCTGTCCAGTCCAGCTACATCTCACATGTGCAGTAACTTTTATCAACAGGCAACTCTGCAGGAAGCCAACACCAGTTCTGTTACAGCAGTCGGCTTCCTGCTGTCACCTAGCAACACAATGCCACAGCCCTGTCTGTCATCTCTCTGATGACAGCGCAGCTGTTGCAGCTCAAAAGATCCGTTCTAAATAAGAGGAGGTCACAGAGGGCATACCTCCCAACTTTTGGAGCCAGGAAAAAGGGACACTAAGACATGCCCCTGCCATGCCTTTAACCACACCCCCATTTTTCAAAACCACGCCCCTCCCTTATACAGTTTCCCCCTCCATCCTATGCAGAGATTGGCGCATGGAGAGATGTTACGCAAGCTATTTAAAGAATAATCACAGCACGCATATGTCATAAAGGATATAAATTAGAGTAAACAGCTCTACATGAAGAGTTATGACTATATTAAATAAAAAAAATAAAGACTGAAATGTGCAAAATATTAAATTCTTTATTTCTGGCAAAAAAATTCACATATCAGAAATGTTAACAGTGCCTACAAGTTCATGTCCCAGGACTGTAAATGCATAAAATCACACAACTATCCCTAATTAAGGATCTTGTATCACAATATGGGTTATTAACCCATTCAGGTTCCGTGGTTTTCACGTGAGAAATGTTCACCTCCCATTCATTAGCCTATAACTTTATCACTACTTATCACAATGAACTGATCTATATCTTGTTTTTTTTCCGCCACCAATTAGGCTTTCTTTGGGGGGTACATTTTGCTAAGAGCCACTTTACTGTAAACGCATTTTAACAGGAAGAATAAGAAAAAATGGAAAAATTCATTATTTCTCAGTTTTCAGCCATTATAGTTTTAAAATAATACATGCCTCCATAATTAAAACTCACGTATTGTATTTGCCCATATGTCCCGGTTATTACACCGTTAAAATTATGTCCCTATCACAATGTATGGCGACAATATTTTATTTGGAAATAAAGGTGCATTTTTTCCATTTTGCATCTATCACTATTAACAAGTTTAAAATAAAAAAAAAATATAGAAATATTTCATCTTTACATTGATATTTAAAAAGTTTAGACCCTTAGGTAAATATTTACATGTTTTTTTTTTTTTTTATTGTAATGTTTTTTTTTTTTTATAGTAAACATTTTATTTGGGTAGTTTTGGGAGGGTGGGGGGTAAACAATAGATTTATAATGTAAATGTGTGTTCATTTTAATTTATTTTTATTTTCAGTTGTAGTATTACTTTTTGGCCACAAGATGGCGGCCATGAGTTTGTTTACATGACGTCACTCTAAGTGTAACACACGCTTGGAGTGGCGCATCGGGGAGGGAACGGCCAGAAAAGGCGCAGCTTCCAAGAGAAGCTGTCGCTTTTTCAGCGGGGGAGAGGAATCAGTGATCGGGCACCATAGCCCGATACATTGATTCCCTGGCTACCGAATCCGCGGCCGGGAGTGCGCGTGCACGAGCGCGATCGGCCGCGGGGGCGCGCGGTAGCGCGCATGGTTCCTGGACGTAGTTTCTACATCCAGGAACCAAAATAGGTTAATAAAAGCAATAGCACAAAGGAATGCAACCAATATGATTGATCCATACAGGATTTCTAGCACTTCACAAGCATATTGAAAGATAAGATATCCACCTCACAATTCAGATGCTCTGTAACCAGATAGCCAGGGTAAGATCGCTATCTCCCACTCTCTATCAACTTCAAAGACATTCCTTGCTGAGCCTGGAGTTTATGTTGTTGTGCTGTTGATGAAGTTTAGAGTGAAGCAAGGCTGCAGAGTGTGATGTGATGCATGTATTTTAGTGTTCTCTGCAAAGACTCTGGGCAGTGAAACAGTTAACTGCAAACTCTCCTGCTCTGTGAAGAGGCCAGGACATTTGACCTGTGCCCCGTGATCCCATGATAGAGGCTGCAAATCGTTAGTGCCACGGAGAAACCGTGACACTTGGCCAGTCTGACAGAGGAGACTCTGGGAGGTTAGTTTGGTGGCAGGGGAGTCTTGTAGATTGTAGACCAGGAGGGGAGAGGGCAAAGGAATGGGGCGGGCGGGGAGAGTGCAGGAGGAATGCACCCTCTAGGGGAAGCGATCAGAGGCTGTAGTCTGTCCCGCCTCTGCTGCGGCCCGACCTTGGGTATATATACTGTATGTGCTAATCTAGCTAGATCGAGCTCTGCTGCCAAATATATAGTTAACAGGGTATTTAAGAACTGATTTGACAGAAGTAGGGGGGTTTATTTTTGTTTTTGCACTTGAAGGATCTTAGAACTTTGTGTAGACATAGTCAGTGTCAGGCAAAGACTGTAGTGCTAGTGTTTAGCTGTGCTGGAAAGCACTCAGTCAGGGCTGGATTTAAAATAAAGCACTGTAGGCATGTCCCTGCCTACAGGCACCTGATAATGGAAAAGCTGCTCACTCCCCTCCCCTATCCTCTCCCTCCCTCCTTCCTTATGCAGAGTCCTGAGCAGAGCATACATGAGAGATTACTCACCCAGCTCTCGGCATTCCACTGATGAGATCTCCCTCTAGTCCGGGGCATCACTAGCTACTTAATACTGAGGGTACCTCTGGCTACCTAATGCTAAGTGTCAGCTGTAGCTATGGCAGGCAAGGGAAGTAAAGGAGAAGTGACAGCTAGGCCAGCCAGCACACTTGCAGTGCGTTCAGCTGGGTTTGTAGATTCGAGGAGGGCGAAGTCTACAGTACCAGGACATCTGTGCTTATAGGCTCCTGTGATGTATATTTGGGCCTGCACTCAGTTTATTTATCATAACGTTCTGAACCCAGGGAGGTTCTAGATTATTGCAGCAAATTACATCAAGCACTGAGCAGTACTGTGGCTAGTCTATACAATAAATGGCTCTATTTTTAAAGTGAAATTAAATTTTGTTGAGACATTAAGCAATCAGCTGGGCTTATTATTATGATTGGGATTGATGGCAAACACTATAAAATGTTGCTTACCGTGTATATTTGAGTTTAGATGCTCAGCTATTCCATACTTTCTTATACAAACACTGACAATACTAGACATCTTGGCATTTTCTGCTGCTCAATGCAGATATGGAAAACAGGCAACTATTGCTCCTGAATCTGATCTGTAGCGCTATTAACTGGGCTGCCTGCACTGAAAACTAGTGCAACATAATGGGCTATTACCATTATGAATGCAGCAGATCACACAAGGACTTGTATACCCTTGGTCCTTAGGTAAGGGTCATGCACGTGTGCAACTTTTCCATCTAACTATCATCCATACTTGGTCTGTTGAACAATAGTTGTGTGTACAAGTGACAAATGACTAGATGAGTGACTGCTAACTGGCAGTTTTCCCAATCCAAGCAGCGGATAAACTCACACGACTGTTATGATGGCTATACATGGTACAATTTTTTCATCCAATCTTACCATTTCTATGTAATATAAGGGAACTGCCTAAATTATCCTTTTAGTATATTCACTTAATTGACCCTTATACTACATAGAACTCAATTGAGTCACAATATATCAATACAAAAAACGTTTTATTTAACTCCACTTAGCACTAAGTGGAGTTAAATAAAACGTTTTTTGTATTAAATAAAACGTTTTTTTTGTATTGATATATTGTGACTCAATTGAGTTCTATATTTTTGAGGGAGGTAAGTCCACCTGAACATCCCCCTCTTTTAGACGGTTTTTAAACATTTTTATTCTACTCTGGCGCCTCTGTACACCAAGCCTAGCTGAAATCTTGAGTCCACCCTCGGTGGAGGGGTGCTACCCCGTTTCCTATCTACAGAGAGCGACATCTTAATAACCTGAGTGGGGTCAGGTTCTAATACTCCCCACCTGCACTTGAAGTGGTTGCCTATGGGTAACACATGTTTGTGAGTATTTCTAAATATTTTGCTTTAAAGGAATACTTAAGGGAAAAAAAAAATGAAATTTACTCACCCGGGGCATCCCTCAGCCCCCTGAAGCTGGATGGTGCCCTCGCAGCCCCGCTCCGATCGTCCTGTCCCCGCCGGCGGCTACTTCCGGGTTCGGCGACAGCCGCCGACAGGCTGAGAACGCGGCTGATTTTCCGCGTTCCCACTCGCTATATGCTGCTATAGCAGCATATAGCGAGTGGGAACGCGGAAAATCAGCCACGTTCCCGGCCTGTCGGCGGCTGTCGCCGTACCCGGAAGTAGCCGCCGGCGGGGACAGGACGATCGGAGCGGGGCTGCGAGGGCACCATCCAGCTTCAGGGGGCTGAGGGATGCCCCGGGTGGGTAAATGTCATATTTTTTTTTCCCTTAAGTATTCCTTTAAACCACAACCAACTTAACAATACTACACCATATTGGGCTCTCGATTTCTCTTTGTTCTTCCAAGCACTTAGAAATGGTAAGATTGGATGAAAAAAATTGTACCTTGTATGGCCACCATAAGGCTCAACACACACCATACAATCTTGGTTGTTCAATCCTACCACTTTTATGTAATATAAGAGCTTATCCAATCAATCATTCAAGGCATTTTCAATCTGTTGGCCCTTATACTACATAGATTTGGTAAATCTGTACAACCAAGATTGTATGGTGTTGTTGGCCATATGTGTATAAGTCAATTGAATGACTTGTACTTGTTTTGAATGCGTCCATATCATGCAATTCGTCGTTGGTCTTTCAGATGGTTGGTGCACAGAAAATAAAAGTCGTGCATGCAATCATTTGGTCGTGCGATCAGTCATATCGTCAGGTTGACCGTACTGAAAAGTTGCACATGTGTACGAGCATTTACACAGTCTGCCCAGTTACAAAAAAAGAGACATGTCATTGCTTCTTGTGCCACTTGTCACTTCACAGCCATGGGGCCGCAGGAGACATACCTATGAGTCTGTCGCCAGGAGATTTGAGTGCAGGATAAAGCCGATATATGGCTTACCCTGCTCCTGCACAAGTCCCGGCGGTGTTAATTACTATTCCCCCTCCGGGCCACCATGGATAGTGGGGAATTATGTAATTCGGCTTCCAGCTATTGCTGGCGGCCAAATTACAGTGTTTTACAAGTAATTTGAGCTCTGTATTTTGACAGAGTTATGCAATGAGCGCAGCTATAGCCGTAATTCCTATTGTGGACTGTGATGGTGCCGGCTGCGCCCAAATCTCCTGCACTGTTTTAAACGTGCTCTCACAGGAGGGGGAAATTAAAGAGGAACTGTAGTGAAAATAACACAATGAATAAAATTGTTTATTTTTTTAAATATTCATTTATAGATTATTTAGTCACCGTTTGCCCCTTATAAAATCTTTCCCTGATTTGCATACTGAAATTACCACAGTTGGTGACATCTTTAGTACTGCAAGCTGATTTGTGCAAAATGTTTGTTTACTGAGTGCTCTATGCAGAGAGGGAGATATTGCTTGCTTGGCAGTTGGAAAAAGCTGTTACTTCCCACAATGCAACAAGGTTCGCAAACAGTAAACTGAAAATCTGTTTCAGTATTGCCAACTCATCCCTTTAAATATGGACGCTTATGAATTATACATGTCTTGTGGCTAGTTAGATGCAGTTTAGGCACTGATTCTCTGTGAGAAGCCCCAGAACCTGTATAACTTAGATGTGTTAGTATTTAAAGGGATGAGCTGGCAACCCTGATCAGTTTGCGAACATTCGTGGAAAAATTCATGATCACGTTCATGAATGCAAAATTGTGATGTTTGGCCAATCCTTATTTATAATATGAAAATATTATCAAGGAGATAACTTAGGAGAAAAGGTGAATTGGATTAGGCCCTTAGGGCCCATTTACACTTAATCAGTTGCTCTCAGTTATAACGAAAGAAAACTGATTTTCAAAGTAATGCCCATGTTTTCCTATGGCACAGTTCACACTTAATGCGTTTTAACTATAATCTTGTTCACAATGCACTGCTATGGAAAAAACGCGTACTAAAGCGTATTAACGCACACGTACCAACTAATTAAGTGTAAATGGGCCCTTAGTGTTTTCAAACTAGCGATAAGTGAATAAGGCCATTTTCATTTTGACAATTTTTTTTACAAAATTGTCATAAAGGTTAATAAAGGGCATGAAATTTTTTTTTTGCACAAATAACATTTTTCACTAAAATATGTGGGCATAAGAAAATTCACTTTTACTAAGTCTATGGGCATTATAAAACTCATTTTGCACAGATGGGAATTTGTGCAAACATATATGGACATCCACGTGAAATAATATTTTCAAATAAAATGCATGCAAAAGTCAATGGGCAATGGCATGACAAAACACATTTTCAAGAAAGTTTTAAATTTTTTGCAAAAATCCATTATATTTTCATGAAAATATAAATTCAAGTTAGGCAAAAATTGAGATTTCAATGTGAAAATGACTGGTGAAAATTCATACTTATTCCAAACAAATTTTGGGGAAAAAATCACCAATGCACCTGTAAGGCCTGACAGGTTGTCCACCAGCAGATCAGCCCCTATGTCCCAATATGACACCACCTTCTTCACCCTATGTGGCACGTCCCCACTTGAATGGGAGGTGAGGAAACAACCCCTGCCCGATTTTGGTTACACCCAGGCCTTGTCGGTGCAAGATATAGGAGCTGGTTGTAGAGCTGGTAAAGGCAACCTCCCAGGACCCCACAGAGCAAAAGTCCAGGAGCACACAATACTGGTATAATATCATGGTACAGAAGGGTTAGGCAGTTATCAAGGTCAGGCAATCCAGAGGTCAGGGTAGGCAGCAAACAAGCAGAATCCAGTAACAAGCAATAGTTCAGTCCAGGCAGCAATCAGGCAGAATCCAGTAACAAGCAAAAGTCAAAGTCCAGCAAAGGAATCCACAGATAAAGATAGCACCCAGTAGTAGGCAGAAGCATACACTAACACAGGCAAGGACTGAATGCACACAGCAGGCTTAAATATCTCAAGCATCCAATCAGTGGCTGGCCACATGCACACATGCAGCACATCAACTCCTACCTGAGTGTCAGCTGATTAAGGAAGTCAGCTGACACAAACACACAATAACTATGTCTCAGCTGACAGAATGGTCAGCTGACACTTTCAGTCGCCGCCGGAGAGAGTACTGCTGCTGAAGGTAACGCTGCGACCACCCAACAGCCTCATCATGCGCACACTGATCCTGCATGAGCACGTCATTGCAAGTGGGCGGCAGCCGAGAACCGGAAGTGTGGGAATCGCCGCTCGATCGGAATGTGAGTCTCTTTACAGTACCCTGAAGTATTGGTGTAAGAGAGTCAATCTCTTGGATACCTGGTCTCCCAGGTGGATCATTTAGATACAAATGGATTTTTAGGATGAAGACTGGTATAACCTTGAATTTTCTACACATAAGTATTCATTTTCGCACTAATTAATAATACTTTTCTCTCTTCTATCCTGAAGCGCTCCAAGTTTGTCCTTTAATTCCTCTGTGAGCGTCTCTGTTGCGTACATTTCTGTTCTTTCCTCACTCAGTAGCAGTGATGCATCGAAATTCGTATTTTCGCATCGTAATGTGAAATTTCAGGTTTTTTAAATGTCATTTTTTCAAGTTTGCCCATTTAACGGCATTCTGACTTATTAAAACATCCTGTTTGAGACTGTTAATGGCAACAGGACGTTTTAATAAGTCACGCGTTCCTGCCGCCGCTGCGCATGTGTGCGCGCCGCTACTGCAGTTGTTTCCATCAGGACAGAGGCGTAGCTAGGATTTTGAACACGCGGGGACAAAGACAGTTTTTGCGCCCCCCCACGCCCCGGAGAAAATGGGTGTGGTAATATACTAGAATGTGGCCATGGTCATGGAGGCCACTATGTGTGCAGACAGGGAGCCCACCCCGTAGGTAACCAGAGAGGCCACCTTTAGGTAGCAAGAGAGCCCCCCCCTTCCCTTTTAGGTAGCTAGAGTAACAAAACTATGTACTCTACAATGTGCTGCAGAAGATGTCAGTGCTATATAAATACATAATATGGTAGGACATTAGACTATGACTACAGTAGGATTAGATTGTGAGCTCCTCTGAGGGCACACAGTGACATGACTATGTACTCTGTAAAGTGCTGCAGAAGACGTCAGTGCTATATAAATACATAGTAATAATATGGTAGGACATTAGACTAGGACTATGGTAGGATTAGATTGTGAGCTCCTCTGAGCACAGTCAGTGACATGACTATGTACTTTGTAATGTGCTGCAGATGTCAGTACTATAATAATAATAATAATAATATGGTAGGACATTATGTAGGACTGTGACCTTAGAGGAGCTCACAAACTAATCCCTACCATAGTCATAGTGAGGTCAGGCCAGCCAAGGGTCATACACGTAAGACACAAGATGAAAGCAGATGAAAAAGTGCTCAAGTACTAGCAGAGGTTAGTCTAAGCGGCAATCCAAGAATAATAAAAAACACAAAGGGGTCAAACCAGGCAGCAATCACAGACGGGTCAGTTCCAAGCAGAGATTCAGTCCAGGCAGCGATCAAAGAGAAGTCAAATAACAGGCAAGGTCGGTAACCAGTAGAGTTGGGCCGAACCTCCGATTTTAGGTTCGCGAACCGGGTTCGCGAACTTTCGCGGAACGTTCGGTTCGCGTTAAAGTTCGCGAACCGCAATAGACTTCAATGGGGATGCGAACTTTGAAAAAAAAAATAATTATGCTGGCCACAAAAGTGATGGAAAAGATGTTTCAAGGGGTCTAACACCTGGAGAGGGGCATGGCGGAGTGGGATAGATGCCAAAAGTCCCCGGGAAAAATCTGGATTTGACGCAAAGCAGCGTTTTAAGGGCAGAAATCACATTAAATGCTAAATGACAGGCCTAAAGTGCTTTAAAACATCTTGCATGTGTATACATCAATCAGGTAGTGTAATTAAGGTACTGCTTCACACTGACACACCAAACTCACCGTGTAACGCACCGCAAACAGCTGTTTGTGTAGTGACGGCCGTGCTGGACTGGTGCGCACCATGGCGAGAGTGCAGGTTTTGGTGGCTTTACAGCCCATATGGTCGGCCTGGCTGATGTAGCTGAATGACAGAACAGTGACTGTCCAGCTGATCAAATTTGGTCTGACCACAATGAAGCAACGACCTTATTATCTTTTGTGTGCCCCCCGAGACACTCATCTAGGCGCCGGTCATTGCTTCATTGTGATACGCAAGCCCCTTCACCACGGCAAGGTAATGATCACGAAGGGGAATGGGTGCATGTACATGCCTTTTCTTTTGTTGTTGCAGCTGCCCGCAGTGCAGCCAGAAAAATTAGGCAGTCATGTACACGCACCCGAAAAATTATTACAGCGGCCGCTGCTAGCAGCGGCCTAAAAAATTCAGCAATCCGCCTGGAGTCCCGGACCCTGTTGGTGGTGGCGGAGAAGGTAGTGAAGCGGCCTGCAGGCAGACATGCTGTGTGGAGGGACTGGGAGCAACTTAGTCTTCTTGGGGCAGGCCAGGCAGCCAGTCACACGGCGTGCAGGCAGAGATGCTGTGTGTGCGGGGACTGACTTAGTCTTGGGGCGGGCAGCAGCCCTCCGGGATCCATGCCTCATTCATTTTGATAAAGGTGAGGTACTTAACACTTTTGTGACTTAGGCGACTTCTCTTCTCTGTGACAATGCCTCCAGCTGCGCTGAAGGTCATTTCTGAGAGGACGCTTGCGGCAGGGCAGGAGAGAAGTTGGATGGCAAATTGGGACAGCTCTGGCCACAGGTCAAGCCTGCGCACCCAGTAGTTCAAGGGTTCCTCATAGCTGTTCACAGCAGTGTCTACATCCACACTTAAGGCCAGGTAGTCGGCTACCTGCCGGTCGAGGCGTTGGTGGAGGGTGGATCCGGAAGGGCTACGGCGAGGCGTTGGACTAAAGAACATCCGCATGTCCGACATCACCATGAGATCGCTGGAGCGTCCTGTCTTTGACTGCGTGGACACGGGAGGAGGATTAGTGGCAGTGGTACCTTGCTGGCGTTGTGCTGTCACATCACCCTTAAAGGCATTGTAAAGCATAGTTGACAGCTGGTTCTGCATGTGCTGCATCCTTTCCACCTTCCGGTGAGTTGGTAACAGGTCCGCCACTTTGTGCCTGTACCGAGGGTCTAGTAGTGTGGCCACCCAGTACAGCTCATTCCCCTTGAGGTTTTTTATACGGGGGTCCCTCAACAGGCAGGACAGCATAAAAGACGACATCTGCACAAAGTCGGATCCAGTACCCTCCATCTCCTCTTGCTCTTCCTCAGTGATGTCACGTAAGTCAACCTCCTCCCCCCAGCCGCGAACAATACCACGGGAAGGTTGAGCAGCACAAGCCCCCTGCGACGCCTGCTGCGGTTGTTCTCCTGCCGCCGTCCCCTCCTCCTCCTCCTCCCCCAAAGAAACACCTTGCTCATCATCCTCTGAGTCTGACTCGTCTTCTGCACACGACCTCTCTTCTTCCTCCTCCTCCCCCCTCTGTGCTGCCGCAGGTGTTGAGGAAACAGCTGGGTCTGATGAAAATTGGTCCCATGCCTGTTCCTGCCGTAACGGTTCCTGGTCACGCTCATTCGCAGCTTCATCCGCCACTCTACGCACAGCACGCTCCAAGAAGTAAGCGTAGGGAATTAAGTCGCTGATGGTGCCCTCACTGCGGCTCACCAGGTTGGTCACCTCCTCAAACGGCCGCATGAGCCTGCATGCATTTTTCATCAGTGTCCAGTTGTCGGGCCAGAACATCCCCATCTTCCCAGACTGTTTCGTTCTACTCCAGTTGTAGAGGTACTGGGTGACGGCTTTCTTCTGTTCTAGCAGGCGGGAGAAAATGAGCAGGGTCGAATTCCAGCGAGTGGGGCTATCGCAAATGAGGCGTCTCACCGGCATGTTGTTTTTCCGCTGAATTTCTGCAAATCGTGCCATGGCTGTGTAAGACCGCCTCAAATGCCCACAGAACTTCCTGGCCTGCTTCAGGACATCCGCTAAGCCAGGGTACTTTGTCACAAATCTTTGAACCACTAGATTCATGACATGTGCCATGCAGGGTATGTGTGTCAGCTTCCCCATATGCAAAGCGGCAAGCAGATTGCTGCCGTTGTCGCACACCACGTTGCCTATCTCCAGGTGGTGCGGGGTCAGCCACTCATCCACCTGTTTCTTAAGAGCAGCCAGGAGAGCTGCTCCAGTGTGACTCTCCGCTTTGAGAAAAGCCATGTCTAAGATGGCGTGACACCGTCGTACCTGGCATGCAGCATAGGCCCTGCGGAGCTGGGGCTGTGTAGCTGGAGAGGAGAACTGCCACTCAGCCAAGGAGGAGGAGGACAGCGAAGAGCATGTAGCAGGAGGAGAGGAGGTGGCAGGAGGCCTGCCTGCAAGCCGTGGAGGTGTCACAATTTGGTCCGCTGCGCCCTGCTTGCCATCGTTCACCACCAGGTTCACCCAATGGGCTGTGTAGGTAATGTAGCGGCCCTGCCCGTGCTTGGCAGACCAGGCATCCGTGGTCAGGTGTACCCTTGACCCAACGCTCTTCGCAAGAGATGACACCACTTGCCTCTCAACTTCACGGTGCAGTTGGGGTATGGCCTTTCTCGAAAAATAAGTGCGGCCTGGCATCTTCCACTGCGGTGTTCCGATGGCCACAAATTTACGGAAGGCCTCAGAGTCCACCAGCCGGTATGGTAACAGCTGGCGAGCTAACAGTTCCGCCACGCCAGCTGTCAGACGCCGGGCAAGGGGGTGACTGGCCAAAAGTGGCTTCTTCCGCTCAAACATTTCCTTCACGGACACCTGACTGCTGCTGTGGGCAGAGGAGCAGGAACCGCTCAAGGGCAGAGGCGGAGTGGAGGAGGGTGCCTGTGAAGGTGCAAGGGAGAAAGCGGCATAAGCAGATGATGCACCTGAAGGAGGAAGAGGAGAAGGAGGGTGACTTTTCTTTTGTGTGCTGCTGCTGCTTTTGCTCAGGTGGCCATCCCATTGCTGTTTGTGCCTTTTCTGCAGGTGCCTTCATAAGGCACTTGTCCCTACGTGAGTGTTGGCCTTTCCACGGCTCAATTTTTGTTGGCAGAGCGAACAGATGGCTTTGGTCTGATCTGAGGCACACACATAAAAAAATTTCCACACCGCTGAGCCACCCTGGGATGTGGGCACTATGGGGACCTCAGCAGCTGATGCTGAAGGGCAAGTTGGCTGGCTGTACATAGGTGGCGATACATGGTGCCGGACACTGCCACCAGCTGTTTCTGATGAAGAGCTGCCCCAGCTTCTTTCAGCAACTTCTCTCCTCCTACTACTCTCTGACTCCCCCTCTGAACTGTCCCCCTCTTTATCTCCTCTATTGGGAACATACAGAGGATCCCTATCATCGTCATCATCGTAATCATCCTGCCCAGCTTCGCTTGCCTCAGAAAAATCCAAACGTGTAGGTCCTTCATCCTCCTTACACGTTACATCCATAATGTTGCCGCGTAACGCAGACATATGAGCTGGCGAAAATTCATCTGGCTGTAACAACAATGGCTGTGCATCAGTGATTTCACCACAACTAAATAATTCTTGTGAAGTGTCAAATGCAGCGGAAGTGGTGCTAGTAGTAGCGCTGGTGGCTGAGCAAGATGAGGTGTTCTGTGTCGCTAAATACTCAACCACGTCCTGACAATCTTGGGAGGTGATGGGACGTGCCTTCTTCCGAGCACTGTACTGTGGGCCAGGTCCACACGAAATTACATTTACACGACCTCGCGCAGACCTGCCAGGAGGCCTTCCTCTGCCTCTGGCACTACCTCTTCCTCTACCTGTTTTGTCCATATCGGGTATGCACGGAGTGGTATATCACACTGCGTGCACTCACGTAGGTAGGTGGGTTCACTTAACTGCACAGGTGTGCGCACTGATGCGGTGGGTTCACTGAACAGTACAGGTATACAGTGGCGGGTCCACTGAACAGGTATACAGTGGCGGGTTCACAGAACAGGTATACAGTGGCGGGTCCACTGAACAGAACAGGTATACAATGGCGGGTTGACAGAACAGGTATGCAGTGGCAGGTTCACTGAACACAACAGGTATGCAGTGGCGTGTTCACTAAACAGGTATACAGTGGCGGGTCCACTGAACAGAACAGGTATACAGTGGCGGGTTCACAGAACAGGTATACAGTGGCAGGATCACTGAACAGGTATACAGTGGCGGGTCCACTGAACAGAACAGGTATACAGTGGCGGGTTCACAGAACAGGTATACAGTGGCGGGTCCACTGAACAGAACAGGTATACAGTGGCGGGTTCACAGAACAGGTATACAGTGGCGGGTCCACTGAACAGAACAGGTATACAGTGGCGGGTTCACAGAACAGGTATGCAGTGGCAGGTTCACTGAACACAACAGGTATGCAGTGGCGTGTTCACTAAACAGGTATACAGTGGTGGGTCCACTGAACAGAACAGGTATACAGTGGCGGGTTCACAGAACAGGTATACAGTGGCAGGATCACTGAACAGGTATGCAGTGGCAGGATCACTGAACAGGTATACAGTGGCGGGTCCACTGAACAGAACAGGTATACAGTGGCGGGTTCACAGAACAGGTATACAGTGGCAGGATCACTGAACAGGTATACAGTGGCGGGTCCACTGAACAGGTATACAGTGGCGGGTCCACTGAACAGAACAGGTATACAGTGGCGGGTTCACAGAACAGGTATACAGTGGCGGGTCCACTGAGCAGAACAGGTATACAGTGGCGGGTTCACAGAACAGGTATGCAGTGGCAGGTTCACTGAACACAACAGGAATGCAGTGGCGTGTTCACTAAACAGGTAAACAGTGGCGGGTCCACTGAACAGAACAGGTATACAGTGGCGGGTTCACAGAACAGGTATACAGTGGCAGGATCACTGAACAGGTATGCAGTGGCAGGATCACTGAACAGGTATACAGTGGTGGGTCCACTGAACAGAACAGGTATACAGTAGCGGGTTCACAGAACAGGTATACAGTGGCGGGTCCACTGAACAAAACAGGTATACAGTGGCGGGTTCACAGAACAGGTATACAGTGGCAGGATCACTGAACAGGTATGCAGTGGCAGGATCACTGAACAGGTATGCAGTGGCAGGATCACTGAACAGGTATGCAGTGGCAGGATCACTGAACAGGTATGCACTGGCAGGATCACTGAACAGGTATGCAGTGGCAGGATCACTGAACAGGTATGCACTGGCAGGATCACTGAACAGGTATGCAGTGGCAGGATCACTGAACAGGTATGCACTGGCAGGATCACTGAACAGGTATGCAGTGGCAGAATCACAGTACAGGTATGCAGTGGGCTGAGGGCTCACTGAACAGAACAGGTATGCAGCCAGGAAAAGCTAAGCCTAACTAATCTTTCCCTAGAGACAGACAGCAGCTCGCTCTACTCTCTCTAATGCAGGCACACGAGTGGCCGTAATGGCCGCCGCTGCCTGCCTTATATAAGGGGGGGTGGGGCTCCAGGGGCTAGTGTAGCCTAATTGTCTACACTGGGCCTGTTGACTGTGATGTAGAGGGTCAAAGTTGACCCTCAGGTGCATTATGGGGCGAACCGAACTTCCGCAAAACGTTCGCGTGCGGCACCCGCACGCGAACCACCTAAGTTCGCGCGAACCACGTTCGCCGGCGAACCGTTCGGCCCAACTCTAGTAACCAGAAATTCCAATAAGAGTAATCACACCCACTTAGCAGAAGCTAATGCTTTCACGGGCAGTTTGAAATGGCAAAGGAGCAACCCTAAATACCTCCCCTGCACCAATCAGCAGCCTAGCTGCGACTGGCCAATCAGCTCCTGAGCACTTCCTACTAGCGCGGCGTCTCATAGCATAGTGGGGGCACACGGCTGCCCTACTTCTGCGACCCCCAGTCTGTGCTCGCACATGCATCACCACGTGGGGGCGTGAGCCGCCTGAGACCCGGAAGTGCCGCGGGCGCACGGACCAGGTAATATTACACTGACTGAGCCAGCCAGGAACTAGAGAACTACTGCACATGTATGGACCTGGTCGCATGCCTCCTTGGTTGCGTTCACGTGGCCAGAAGTCCTGTCATAAGCCTTAACTAACTATGCAGGGGCAAAACACTCATCGCCACAGGAGCACGATCAAGGAGGCGACCAGCCAGGGCCAGATATGGGCAGTAGTCTGATTACCGGCAGCGGAAGATCATAGTGACAGTGAGGGAACCAATGGACTAAGCTGGAGGAAGCCCCAGGTAAGTATAAATGAGCACACGCGTGTCTCATCTCAGGCTTCTTTGAACTAGTGCCTGCTAAGGGCCCATTTCCACAGCGAAATACTCAGCGTTTGCCCACATGCGAGCTGGACTGGGAAACGCTGCCTATTCAGACACCTGCATGCTGTCCGAACTGCTTGCTGGTGCGATTCTGGTAGGCATGCTGCAGTTTTCTGTTGCATGCATCTGAATCTCTATAGCCATGCATGGCCGGGCTGCAGGGATTCTGGTGTGTACTTACATCAGTGCAAGCTCCGATGTGTGTCTCGCCAGACGCATGCCAGCATAATGGAAACCAGCCCTAAAGGTACCCATACATCTAGCCAGATTTTGGTGGCCAGTCGATCAACAGACAGATCTCTCTCTGATCGCAGAGAGATCTGTTGGCCGGATCGGAGAGAGATCTGTTGGCCACCATAAACCACAGACTAATTCCCGATCAGTTTGAGCTTTAAATCTTTTGGCAACCAGCCTTGTGTCGCCACCTTGGCCGCTGTCTTCCTCTGATGTACATGTCCCCCCCCCATGTCCCGTAGAGTTATACTTTACCTGTCTTGTGTCCGCTGCTAAGTCTGTACTCCTCTTCCGGACTCGGCTGCCAGTGTTATAGCATGACATCACACACGCGCCCTGCATACAATATGCTGGCAACCACGTGGGGCGCAAATCCGGAAGAGGAGTGCAGACTTAGGCCTCGATTCATAAAGCATTCCCGCATTCGTAAATGCTGAAAACTGCTCACTTTACCGACCACACAGCAAAATCTGTATTCATAAAGGCTTTTTCCGCATGAAAAGCCGACATTCGCGAGCAGAGTGATCAATCACCGCCTTGCGCGGTGATTATCATAGCAAAAGTAACAAATTCATAAAGATTAGAGGTATCGGTATGCGGAGGGGTATTACCGCTACCTCTGATGTGGCGAGAAGCGTGCGGAATACATTGCAGTGAATGGGACAGACCTCCCAAGCAGCTGCAGAGAGAACACCGCATGGAGGGACTCCGCCTGCTTCTCCTGTTTCCGCATGTCTCCCGACAGCCTAACGCCTGCCTACAGCGGAATATCTCCGCACGCCTGTCACAACTAGCAAAATTTTTATGAATTACCACCCTGAAGGCGGAAATACCGACAGCGGTGTTTCCCCGCTCGACGTTACCTTCCCGACAGCACTTTTATGAATCGAGGCCTTAGTATCGGAAACAAGATAGGAAAAGTATAAATGCACGGGGCATCGGGGGGGGGGGGGGGGGTACATGTACATTAGGGGAGGACAGTGGTTCGGGGTTTCCATCACATTTATTGCTTGCGATCATCACATGCCATTACCGCAACACACCCGATCAGCCTGAGATTTTCCAGCATGTCCGAACGATACGGTCTTATCGTCGAGCAAGCATGCTTTTGCCGGCACAGATTTTCATCCAATTCGATAATTATCAAATCAGATGATTGATCAGCCACCAAATCTACAGATGTATGGCCACCTTTAGGGCCCGTTCAGACTACAAAGTGCGGACCGCAACGCATGCGGACCGCAACGCGTACGAACGCACGCCATCCGTGTTCGTATGCGTTGCATGGCTGATCCCATCACTGAAAAGTGAATGGGACAGCCGCGCGTTTTTGTAAAATCTGCGTGCAGCATGTGTTCCCGGACCGCACAGGTCCGGAACGCATGCTGTGTGAACATCACACATTGCACTCTATGCAATGTCTGATGTCCTGCGTGTCGGCCCCCCGCACGCGTTTCCAAAACGCATATGGAAACGCGTGCAGTGTGAACGGGCCCTTAGTGTTAAGAGAGAAATAAAGAAGAGGAAATGGTGTCAGGAGGAAAGCTGATTAAAGATTAAACTAACACTAAAAACTAACATGTCATAGCTGCTCAGAGGGAGCATGTATGCAGATCAGCAGTAGTGACCAGACATTACTTTTGCTACACAAGGACTATGAGTGGGGTCTGCAGTAAATTCCTTATCTTCCATGATGATGCACTGTGAGCTCACTCAGCAGCATGTCCCAGCAGACAAGAAGGCTGACAGGAACACTGAATGACAGGCAGAGGGCTGGGGGGGATGGGTTACAACAACGCAGCCAGCAACTACAGGCAAGAGAAGAGAGAAGAGTGCAGAGATCAAACCTTCCTATGCTGGAACGCTGCACTGCTGGGCTCCACTAATTAGCTGCTCTCTAATTCTCTCTGTAACTCTGCTGGCAGCTCGATGCACGTCCATGCCTGTTGAGGTAAACAGAGGGGGTGGAGCCTGACCAGCGGGGACAGTAGGGGAGGCTGGGAAGGAAAGAGGCTGGGCGACAATTGGATGGCTGAAACAAGGGGCAGAACTGGACTCTGGAGTCTGTCGGCTTTGCAAGCTGTGTGGCAATCATGCCCCGGCTGGCGGCCCGCCCCCCCCCCCCCCCCCCCCCGTGATGTCACTGACAGGGAGATCCCGGCCAGCCCAGCTAAGCGAGGTACTGGTCTGGGAGAATTAAAAAAAAAAAAAGCACACTGCACGGCTGGGCGCCCTTAGGGACCCATCGCCCGGGGGCACATGTCCTACCCCGCCCCCCCCAAGCTCCGCCCCTGCATCAGGATTCCCTGTTCAGAAATTGGGGAAGAGGACTAAGCGGTCCTCTACCCGATGGCAATGCCTGGAATGAATGGACATGACCGCGAACAGCGGCCACGTCCATTCACAAAAATAGGAAACAGTCACAGTTAATAAAATGTAAAAAAAAAAAAAAGTGAACACTTCCTATAACGGGAAAGTGTTCACTAGCGCCATCTTGTGGCCAAAAAGTAAAATTACACATACAGGCACATACAAGTATACACAATATGAATAAAATTAGTAACTGACACTTCCAAAGCCCCCCCCCCCCCCCAAAAAAAAAAAACACTTGTAAAAAAAAATCAGATTAAGAAAAATACATAAATAGTTGCCTTAGGGACTAAGTTTTTTTTAATCTATATTTTATGAGGGAAAATTACTTTTACTTTACTACATGTTACTACATAGGGGCCTGTGATTATGGACCGGACAAAAAAAAAATAAGAAAAATAACACCTATACTTCCAAATAATATATTGTCGCCATACATTGTGATAGGGACATAATTTAAACTGTTTAATAATCGGGACAACTGGGCAAATAAAATGTGTTGGTTTTATCCACAGGACAACATTTAATTTTAAAACTATAATGGCCCAAACTGAGAAATAATTTTTTCCATTATTTTCCCCATTAAAACACATTTAGAATAAAAAATAATTCTCAGCAAAATGTACTACCCAAAGAAAGCCTAATTGGTGGCAAGAAAAACGAAGTATAGATCATTCTGTTGTGATAAGTAGTAATAAAGTTGTTAGGGAATAAAAGGGAGGAACATTGACAGGTGAAAATTGCTCTGGTCCATTAGGGTAAAAACCCTTGGGAGTGAACTTTAAAAACCATTTTTTCTTTGCATTTTTTAAATAGATTTTCTCAAAAACTATATGGTCTATTTGAAAAAAAAAATGTTTTCCCTTGTACCCACTATTCCCTTTAACATAGGTAGCAATTTTGGTGTCAATAGCATGTATGAAATCTATGCTATTAACCTCCAAAGTCGGCACAAAATTACGCACAATTTCGCAAAAAGTACGCGAATTGTTATACAAAATTACAAATCACTACAAAATCTATTTAGTTTTCAAATCGTAATTACGTATAGGCATAATTGCGAAAATGTACGTGAAATTTTGCAAAATCGTAATTTTGCTGATTACAATCATCACTACTCAGCAGTCATGCTTTTCTCTTATATTCCACTGTATTCAATACTACAATTTCTATTCCTTTATCTGCCAGCTTTATTGTGAACCCTTTATTTGTCTGCAGTGCCTTAATTACTTGCTTTTCTTTAAATTAAATAGTGTGCCTCTCTGCTTTTTTTTTACTCAGCTCTCCTCCTCTATCACCATCTCTTCAAAAGCTACCATTTCATTATTATGTCATCATTGACTCTTGGTTACATATAAAGTACATTAAGGTTAGGTACATTAACCATTTTTTTATATTTCCTTTTCACCTTAGTATAGTCATTCATTTTAAAATATCTCATTAGGTTTCTATTTAAACTTTTTGATGTAAATAAAGCTGTCAGAGTCAATAATTTGTGTTGTTCTAAGTCTAAAATAAAGTTAATACCTTTACAAAGAATTAATCAGCCAACTTAGAAACTGGTAGAAACAAGAGAGAAGCATAAATATTGTATTTGCCAGTGTAGCCAAGGTGGAAGATAGACCTTTGTTATTTTAGTATATGTTGTATATAGAAAAGTCAATTTTTAGATGTTTCTTTGGGTCCATATGAAACATTTTACATCTTGCACTGCATGCCTCCTAGTTAGTTAATATGAATGTGTGGTAGGTGTACAGTATGTATGGGTGAGAAACTGATATATCATTCTAGTTATATTGCTATTGTGCTAAATCGTTTGATATATACATTTTTTGTTTCATTATAAAGGTACATGATATATGCAGATATGAGATTAACTTGTTTCTCTACTATATTAGAGTATATGCGTAATCATGCCCAACAAAATATTTTAATCAAAGTAAACCAGGTAAAGTTGTGGTAAAACCTAAATAAGTAGTATTCATCAGCAATGTTTATACTTCAAGACATGTCACAGTCTGTACAGCTTTTCACACACATGCCAAGTGATAATTAATCACCAATTAGGTGAGAAACTTCAATAAAAAAGAATGCATCATATGATACTTAACAAGAGGCTGTTTGCTGTAATAAATTTGCTTGTGATTAAGCAGTTTGAAGAGTACCACATCTCCACCTCTTCTATATAAACAGATTAGGTTTACATAAGATATGAAAACTATTTAGCATCTTTGAACTGGTAGGAGAGGCACACAGCCAATCAAATCAGCCATGTCTGGAGCCAGAGGTGGATCCTACTGTCAGGGGAGTCTGTGCAAGCATCCAAGACCCTTGCCAGAATCCACCTGTCTGGTCTGTGTGGTTCCTTGCCAGAAGGAATGCCCAAATATGGCTCTGTCCAGTTCAAGGACATTTAGTCTCAGTAGGTCAAAATATTTGGAATTTGGAAGGCATAAAATCTGAAGATACTTGAAATTGATTACTATTATTATTTATTATATTTATAAAGTGCCAACATATTACGCAGCACTGTACAATAGATAAATGGGTTAACATACAAGGTAGGTCATACAGGAAACTCACAACAAAACAAGATCATGCAAATTAAAATTCAGAAAATGTGCTTAGGAAAGGAAAAAAATATTACACTAGGCGGTTTGCGTTCTCACTGTTTGTGTCAAAATATGTAAAAATAGACCACACTCTCTGTCATATAAAGGAAAAAGTTAACAGTCTCACAGTTCGTTGCCACTCCGTTCTCAAACCGGGCTCCGTTACAGTTCAACTGTCTTCCAAAATCTTTGACTCTTTACTTCAGGACAATCGCCTTAACATGCAAGAAAAAATAAACAAACGCCAAATAGCGTATCACTGTGCTACAAGGATATCCCGTCACCTCAAAGGAACGACTGTGAGGTTATTATCCTGGTCACCCTTCCAATCACCAGTGCGTAGACACTCCCCCCTAAGTGCCCACACTCACCCTATGAGCCTCCTGTATCTCCAGAGGTAGGATTGATAGTGTATGGGGGTTGGAAAGGATCACTGCTATCCTCCTATCTGACAATCCAGCCTCAAACCACGCTGTAACTGAGAGAGGCTGAAATAGCGTAATTCTGTATGTTTATTAAAATTGAATAATAATTATTGCACTCACAAGCCGGTGTGGGTCAAAAAGCATTCAGCAGTTACAATCCTGGTCCCCGGGAGACCGCTCTGCAAGTGCCGCTTCAGCTCCCCCGTCTGGCTGCTCGCTCCGAGTTGCAAACTTCCTGGTCCAGTCACGTGTGCTGCGGCTCTTTGTCTTGAAGTAAAGAGCCAAAGATTTTGGAAGACAGTTGAACTGTAACAGAGCCCTGTTTGAGTGGCAACAAACTGTTATGCTAGGTACACACCATACAATTTTCTGTTAGATTTTCTCTTAGATTTACCTGCCAAATAGCTAGCTTTTTTCCATGTTGTAGGTAAATCTAACAGAAGAATCTAACAGAAAATTGTATGGTGTGTACCTAGCATAAGACTGTTAACTCTTTCCTTTATAAAACAGAGAGCAAGATCATGCAAATGATTTGATAACAGTACAGTGTCATATGTCAAAATAGAGACTGTTCTAGTCCACAAGTGCGGTGACTGACAGATTGCATAATCAAGCTAGAAACACTAGGGAGGAGGGCCCTGCCAGAGGCTTAAAATCTAAAGGGTGGGTTGGAAACAATTGGTGCATATGTTGAGGGTGTCCAACAGAATGTATTATGGTGCTGGTGTAGAGGGGTACACGAGCATAAAAAAGGTGAGTCTTGAGGGCATGTATGAAGGTATTAAAAGTGGAGGCGAGTCTGATGACTGGTGGGAGCGAGTTCCAGAGAGTGGGGGCAGACCTAGTAAAGTCCTGCAATCGTGCAGGGGAGTGAGATATGCGTGGTGTGACTAGACTAAATTAATGAGAACAAAAGTTTTGTCAGAAGCTAAACATAAAAATTGGCAAGGAAAGCTGCTCTGAACATATTGCTACTTTAAAAGAAAAAGTGGAGGGGTCCTATACAATGATTGATATTATGTATATTTATCCTGACAGATGTTTTCATGCAATTTTTTATACTCCAATGTTTTACAACAAAACTTACTTTCAGTTATGTTAGGTGGCTTAAAGAGCAACATATGGCATGTAAGGGGCAAATTCACACCACTATGCAATCACCAAGCATCATCATCTTGGACTACCAAATGAAGTACTTTACATTGGCTGCTGGCATGAGGAGGTAGGTTTTACATCAATGTGATCCTGCTTTGTACACGCAAACAAACTGAAAAAAGTAGAAAAGCATTCTTAAAGAGGAACTGTCGCGAAAATCTTAAAATTTAAAGGGATACTGTAGGAGGGTCAGGGGAAAATGAGTTGAACTTACCCGGGGCTTCTAATGGTCCCCCACAGACATCCTGTGCCCGCGCAGCCACTCACCGATGCTCCGGCCCGCATCCGATTTACCTCTGGAATTTCAGACTTTAAAGTCTGAAAACCACTGCACCTGTGTTGCCGTGTCCTCGCACCCGCTGATGTCACCAGGAGCGTACTGCGCAGGCCCAGACCATACTGGGCTTGTGTTAATCACTTCTGGTGACGTCAGCAGGAGCGATGGTTTTCAAACTTTAAAGTCTGAAATTCCAGAGGTGAATCGGAGGCGGGCCGGAGCATCGGTGAGTGGCTGCGCTGGCACAGGATATCTGCGGGGGACCATTAGAAGCCCCGGGTAAATTCAACTCATTTTCCCCCGACCCCCCTACAGTATCCCTTTAAAACACATACAAATAAGAAGTACATTTCTCCTAGAGTAAAATTAGCCATAAATTACTTCCCTCC
The DNA here is from genome assembly GCF_040937935.1 of Hyperolius riggenbachi. Taxonomy (NCBI): domain Eukaryota; kingdom Metazoa; phylum Chordata; class Amphibia; order Anura; family Hyperoliidae; genus Hyperolius; species Hyperolius riggenbachi. Next base: position 148,590,725 of record NC_090655.1, read on the forward strand.
TAGGTTGCTGTTTTTTTTTTTCCTTTTGTCTGAAGCAGTCATTTGATATTGTTCAGGTAGCTGTCTCTTTCATGTAGAAATGTAGTTTGCAATATCTAATATAGGGGTGTCAAAATCAAATACAAAGTGGGCCAAAATTGTACACTAGAAGCTAGTCACAGGCCAACCTCAATGTCTAATGCCTACCTTCCTCCCTTATAAAGTTCGCTGGTGTCTAATGGCCCCTCCCCAACCCCTATACAGTTATCTGGTGCCTTGAGTCCCCCACCCTCCCCTATACAGTCCCCTAGTGTTTAGTGATTTCACCCTACCTCCGCCTTGGCTTCCCTTGCTATCTATGACTTCACCTCCAATATAGCTTTCCTGGTGGTCTAGAGTGGGCCAAACATAACGCAAAGTGGGGAAACCACTTTAGGGCAAAATTTAATGGCTCTGAGGGCCAGATTTGATCAGCAGGCTGAAGTTTGACATGTATGATCTAATAGGTGTAGTATTTAGCAATCATTAAATATACAAATATTTATTACATTATTTTTATTATTAATTCATCAGGTATTCGATTTTATCTTTAACCACTTTTTTAAATTAAATAAATGCAGGTTCCATTTTGCTTTGTCTGCATGTTCAAAATTTTTTTTGAGAGTAATGGAGATTAGGATTTCATGATTGCATCTGGTAGCTATATATGTTACATACTGACAGCGCACATTCGTTATTAAATTATGTTAATTACCAAGATTGCCAGTGATATATCTGTAAATTCATCAAGATGCTAGCAGTATAGCTATACCTTAATTAGCATATTCAATGTATGGGAGGGAAGAGGGAGCTTTAAAGGTTTTTCACATTAATTGAACCCTTGGCCTCCTGCCTAACACCCTGAAGAATGGGCAGAGCCTGGGAACTGATCCCTGCTTTCAGTTCTTAACTGCAGGGAAGCATCAATTTTCTGGGTTCCCTGTGGGCATCATCTCAGACAAACACTTCTGGCACAGAGATAATTATTCAAAGCTGGAGTGTAGGAAGTTGCAGCTGATGGCCATGCTGTCTTTTCCGATACCTGCTGGCAAATGCTCCATGTTCTCTGTTATTGGAAATTGAAAGTGGTACAGCAATGCAATTTTTTTTCTCTGGGGGGGGGGTTATCGTTTTTTTTGTGCTTTGTTTTTGCAGAGTAGTTGCCAGGGACAAAATCCACACAGTTATGTTCAGCCTTTTGTATATACAGTACATAGGAGGGGAGCACATGTGTTTTCTATACCTTTAATTGATCCTGTAGTGAGAGGGGTGTGTGGAGTCTGCCGTATGTATTTAATTTGTACGCAGTATCAGTTTCCTGGCAGTTACAGAGTTGTCAGAGCACTTTGAACTGCATACTCATTCTGGGTTAGTGGCCTAAAAGATTAGAGATGCAGGATCAGCAGGACAGTCAGGCAATATGAATTGTTAAAAAGGTAGTATAGAAGGCACCCTCCATATCCCTCTCACTATTCTCTTCCTGTTATATGTCAAAGACTCAAATAAGATGAAAAAAGTATATTGGTATTTTTTTTTAAAGCGTAGCAGATATAAACCATAGATTCAAGTAATTAAAATGATACCAGTGTGCTAGTGTGTAGGAAATAATCAATAATTAATTGATGTAAAATATAATCCCCATTGTACAAATCTAAAATGAATGCATGTGCGAAATATTGCATGTGATGTGACATCCATGAGGAGCAATAAGGACATAGACTGCATGGTATGCGGCTACATAGGGGACCTGTTGCTTTGGGAGCAGGTATTGTAGGATGCTTTGACAGTGCTGGGGGGGGAAGTAGGCATTTACAGGGGGGGCCCGACCAGCAGAATTGCGCTGGAGGACCTGGCAAGCTGTAGTCATGCTCCTGGTACAAACTATTTGATTTGGGGAGAGTTGATGAACAGCTTTTAACCTTTGAACTGTGAGATTGCTATATCCATCATGAAGTATAAGAACTTTATTTTGTACATTTTTATGTTATAATGATTTGTTGTGAAAATTTTGGTCTTTAACGAAATGTATTCCTTTATGTTGATTCAAATTCTTTAGCTATAGGACTGATCCAGGAATAGTGGATTTGATTTTGCACTGACACTTATTTAACTGAGGTATTCATTAATTATCTGGATGTTAGTATTAAACACAGTACTATTCTGTAAAATGTTACACATATAGATTAATATAATTTTCCAAATTTATTTTTAGTTTTATACAACATCAAAGACTATAATAAATTAATATATAATCTATTTTCCTCACAGCATAGCATACAATAATTTTATAATCCCCTGGAATTCATAATTTATTTATATATTTATTTTTATTTCACTTACTGTATATACTCGCATATAAGCCTAATTTTTCAGCACAAAATTTGTGCTGAAAAGTTACCCCTTCGGCTTATATGCGAGTCCGTGGAGCAGAATGGATGGTGGAGCAGGTTTTGCTACTGGCAGAGGAGAGTAAGGATCTTGCACTAGTGATCCTGCACTTACCAGCTGGCTCCCTGCTGTGTCCATGCCCCCCATTCCCTGCAACATGGTGTGCAGAGTGCACTGCTCAAGACTACCTGTGTCCCCTGGCTTGTAGAGCGGAGCGTGCAAGCAACATGTCAGAGGTGCAATGATTGAGGATTCTTCCTGTGTCGCAATCGCTGTGTCTCATATCTATGACGCCATCTATTGTCATCTTGACACAGCTGTATCATTGTTGGGGCACATCTGGCTATGGGGAGAGGGAATTACTTCTACTGGGAGCACATCTGGCTACTATGGCAAGGGGAGGGGGCTTATATGCGAGTCAATGACTTGTTCCTGGTTTCTGAGGGAAAAGTGGGTACCTCGGCATATACTCTGGTCGGCTTATATGCGAGTATGTACGGTATCTCCCTTGCCTATGATAACACTGTTCTATTTAAAGTAAACTAGATGCATTATATTGTATATATTATAGTAATAATTCTTTATCCTGATACTGTACATAATTTTCCTCAATTATTAAGGGTTATTTACTCTTAATCAGAGATCAGTTCTCAGTTGGCATAAGTGTGAAAAAATGTACAGATTTTGACATGAATTCCACACACTTAGTCACAATAAAATCCAAGTACAAACATTCTCTAGAACTAGACAAATCAGAAGCATTGTGTGAATGGGCATTTTTGAAAGCAAATAAAATTGCTTGCTTTGAGTAAACAGATGGGCAATGCCAATAGGAACTTTTTAACAGTGTCAATCTGTAGAATATGCATCCCTCTTTGGGTGCATTGTATTAGGAAGGAAAAGTCATAAAAGAAACAATGAAGAAATAGTGCCAGAAAAAATAATTTTATTCCAATCATGTATTCATTACTAAGCTAATGTAAATGGTCATTTAACAGCATGGGCAATTTATTATAGGGAAAATTAAACAGAGGCTACTGAAAGAGATTCAAGTAGCACAGGATCAGATGTGATGTCTTTATTTGTTGCAACAACAAACCCCAATGCATTGGCAGGTCTTTGGACAGCAAGGGTTGCATGGATCTGTAAAATGAGAAAACATATTTATTAGAGTAATATTAACAGAAGGGAGAATAATTAATTTGCAATGTAGGTACATTTTACCCTCAATGAAGACAGCTCAGTAATTAAAGGTTGCAGTCTTGGTATGACTAGGCTTGTGGAACATAGGATTTGGAAATGTACAAAGATAAATGTGCAGCACCAATAAGAACCAACGATAACTAGGATTGTCCTGGGCTGGTCCAAGTAAAGTAAATTTAACCGTGGTCCTGAGAATTGTTCCTTCCAGTGTTAGTGAACATTTCATATTCCCAAAATAATTAAAATGGAACAAGTAGTCCGGCATAACATACAAGTAAAAAACCCAGCCCACAGTAATGTAATGTGTGTGAAAGTCACAGCCCCCCCCCCCCCCTCTTTCCCATTTAGCTACTGTGGAAGCAGCCATTTTTAATAATAATGTAATATCCACTTCATTGTGTAAGCATAACACTGCATTTTTTTTCAAACTGTCTGCTGTTTTTCAGACTAGCTTTGTAGTTTGCACAGAGTCACTCTCTCAGGTATGTCTTATGGCCCATACTCACGGGCTACATAAGTGGCCTGTCGCCAGCACACGTGAGCGTGTGCGCGACAGGCCAGCGACAGCTCGTCGCCAGCTCCCTCCGCGTACACACGCGGAAGAGGGATCAGCTGTGCGACGGAAGCTGTCGCCGACGTTCCTCCCCCCAGCACCGTCTATTTGCAATTATGTTGCTGTCGCTAGTCCGCATACTCATGCGGACTAGCGACAGTTGCGGCGGACTGTCGCCTGGCGACATCAGCGACGAGCGATGGTTCGGGGTGCGCGCCTGTGCAACGCCTCATACTCACGGGCGACAATTGTAGCCCGTGAGTATGGGCCATTACAGTCCCACAGCCACAGGCTGTACCTATAAAGTACTTACAAATCAAACAAAGATGGCTCATAATTAAATACTAAAAGGTGGAGTCTTGCCAAGGTTACCTTGTCTGCAGAAAACTTGCCTGCTTTGAAGATAAGTAAATTTCATTCTTAAATTTTAATTGAAAATAATTATTTAAACTGTTCTGTTGAATACCATTTGCAAGTGCACTGAGCATCATTTTATGGGATCATTTCCTTGCAGCATTTCAGTGAGCCATTGGCCCTAAACATTCACTTTCATATTCATATGAACTGAATCTTTATATCAGCTTGACTGGCCTCTGTGAGGAGCTTTAACAATCGATCATGACGGTAAAGTATTTGTAAATCATTTGTTTTAAATTTCATCTTGATAAACGGCTTTTTTGGTGGTGCTTTTTTTTTCTTTTCAATTAGATTTTTAGTGAAAAAGCTTTATAACAATTACAACAAGAATAGTGTATCATACACTTCAAAGTATGTTACACAAATGGCACATCCACAACCCAGGTTTAAAGAGAACCCGAGGTGTGTTTAAAGAATGTTATCTGCGTACAGAGCCTGGATCTGCCTATACAGCCCAGCCTCTGTTGCTATCCCAAACCCCACTAAGGTCCCCCTGCACTCTGCAATCCCTCATAAATCACAGCCATGCTGTGAGGCTGTGTTTACATCTGTAGTGTCAGTCTCAGCTGCTCCCCTGCCTCCTGCATAGCTCCGGTCCCTGCCCCCGTCCCTTCCCTCCAATCAGCAGGGAGGGAAAGGATGCAGGTGGGGACTGGAGTTCTGCAGGAGGCGGGGAGAGCAGCAGACTGACACTATAGAGATAAACACAGCCAGCTCTGACAAGCTGTTTGTCAGCAGCGTGGCTGTGATTTATGAGGGATTGCAGAGTGCAGGGGGACCTTAGGGGGGTTTGGGATAGCAACAGAGGCTGGGCTGTATAGGCAGATCCAGCCTCTGTATGCAGATAATATTCTTCAAACCCACCTCGGGTTCTCTTTAAATACAATCCCAGCATATAACAATTACATCACAGGTCACCCTAACTCAGTCATAGGAGCAGCAGGTATAAAAGAATACAATAAAGCTCACCACCAGGAAGTGCCCTTCTAACACAGAGGTCAAGGCTCGATCTAAACATATCTCTCAAGATTAAATCAGACAAACATCATTACTCCTAAACTGCAGTGACACTAATTAGAAACTAGCAAAGTAGAAAGACAACCAGAATAAGAACTTATTTTCCCTCACTAAACTCAATAGCTCACATCAATATATAAGGACACGTTAGTGAGGTATTATGACCCTGAACACTATAAAGCAGAGAAAGAAAAGAGGTGAAATAGGAAAAATGGGAAAGAAAAGAGTAGAAAGAAGGAAAAAAAAAAGAACAAGACAGAAACCCCCCTGGAGAAAAGGTTTCCACAATATACAGACATCTACCGGGCGCCATATCAGACTGTCTTAGAGTGCACCCAGAGAAGGTGGAGGAAGAACATGATGATACTAAGAATACAATGGCTCACACAATTTTTCAAATTGTGCGACTATCACGTGCAATAGCATTCAAAAAACATAGCCTGACCTAAGCATTGCAAAACAGAATCATATGAAAGAGTGGGAGTTTTCCATGCAGCTGCTATAACCTGCTTGGTGGGTGCTTATTTTCTATCAAGCCACATTGCTACTTACTGCAGCCTCATTGTAATTAGTAGATTAGTTGGGTTCATCTTTACCTCTTTGGAAGTGGTGTTCATGGTGACCATGCTGGTGATGACCATGCTGGTGATGACTGTGATATTGGTTGTAAGTCGTACAAGCTATGAGAAAAAAAATGGCAAAAATGTTATCAAAAGTCAGTGATAAATGTAACAACATACAAAGCCGTTTTTAGTCAGAAGCAATCAGAATGAACACACCACATTATGTTTTATGACTGAGATACAGGTAAAGAACATTAATGTACAGGGTTACTGAGAGCCCACCAGAGAAATTTAAACCTGGAAGCCCATGCACACCATGATTTGGAGCTCACATACACTTGTAGTCTAGTGGGCCCCCCTCCACCCATCCCCTATACAGCTTTCCTAGGTGGGCTAGTTCCCACTCCCTTCCCCCCAGGTTATTACTGAGAAATAGATACAACAATGCTGTAGCAAAAAAAAGTAACTTCTAGAGTTAAAAACCCCTTTTTTGTAATTTAACAATTTCATGCTGAAATTGATCTGGAATCGACCTTGTGACGCCGCATCCGACTGCCTTTTCGCCCCAACGCTATCCCCTTATGCTAAATGTCCCTTGGTGCCCAGTGCAAGTTATACATTACCTCTCAATGGCCTCCGCTTGTTCCCATTGGTTCCAGGCGCACTTTGTTCATACACGCACGCCCCGTGGCTGCCTGGTAATGTGGCTGTGTGTATAACGTCTGACATCATACGTGCACCCTTACTAGGCAACCACATGGGGCGCGTGTGTATGGAGAGCAGAGTGTGCCTGGAGGACAAGTGGAGGACAAGCCAAGGCGTATGAGAGGAATTGGCGTGGTAGACTTGGGCGCAGGATACAGCCGGTATATGGTTGTTCCTGCTGCTGCACAAGTTCCTGGCCGTGTTAAATACTATTCCCCCTCCAGGCCACTATGGATGGTGGGGAATGAAATAATTCGGCTTCCAGGAATTGCTGGAAGCCAAATTATTGTGTTTTAAAAGTAACTTCTGACGGCGCCGAATTACTCCCTGTGCGCCCAAGTCTCCTGCGCTGGATTCACTGTGTATAAAGCCAAGTCCGCGGACAGGTAATGTATAACTTGCACTGTGCACCAGGGGGACATTTAACATTGGGGGACAGTGCCGATGGTTTAGTTGCGTTCGTCGATCATTCCGGAATTGCATACCGTTACCACCGCGCACCTGATCAATCAAGTCAGCCAAACATCTAGCAGCATACTTATGTGACCAATTTTGTCCTGAAATTGGTTGCATTGTCGATCGGGCATGCACTTGGCGGCACCATCTGATTCGATTATAATAATTGAATCGGATGGTTGATTGACCACCAAGTCGTCTGATGTATGACTACCTTTAGTCAGTCGCAGATCAATTGGCAGAATCTTTTTGGGTGTCTCAGATTGATGATTATAAGTAAAATTTGCTATATTACTGCATCAATTTGTGTTGAACAGATTTTTTTTAATAATCACTTGTTGATCTAGATTAGCAGTTCAAGGCCACTGTAAGGGAATGTATAGACATCCAATTTTTATTGCCCAATGATTGGCCAATTTTACAACCTTTATGTAGCATCAGAGCTTACCTACATAATCTGTTCATAGTATTCAAAATCTGATGGCCCTCATATTACATGGAGGTGGTAAAACTGGCCAGTCATTGTCAAATCAAAATCCTTGTATGCGTGAATGCACCCTAACGCTTAGTACACACTTTTAAGTATAATTGGCAAATTACTGACCAATTTTACCACCTCAGTGTAGTATGAGGGTTTACCTATAGAAGATTATGTTTCTCAAAATGTATATAACAGACAGGAAATAAGACTGCAATAGTTTGTTAAAAAAAACCTTGTAATGTATATCGGTATAAATATTTTAGAATAATTTTTTTTTCCTTAGAAATGGGAAGTTACAATATAACATTACATTTTTGTTTTGTGTCCTATTTAGATCTTCCAAACAAAGTGACATACTGATCTCTTGCAAATAAAGTGGTCTGTTCAGCAAGAAATATACAAATACAAACATGGTATAAGAGTAAATGTGCAAATATAGATCTATCAAGTCACTTACGATCCTGGCAAGAATCCAGACAGACAGCTGGCCCTTGGCAAGGGTCTTTGCAGGAATCCAGGCATTGGATCTTCTGGCCGCATGATCCACCCTTTTTAACTCCAGACATGTTTGTGTGTTGTTCTAAGGGAATACAACTGCTTGATGGCTTTTCAAATTTGTTATGTTGTTGCAAATCTTCTCCCTTTATATATAAGGGAAATTAAGATAGGGCAAATTATTCCACTTAGTCACAGGCAACTTTACTGCAGGAAGTTGCGTATATGTGCCTCTCGTAAAATCCATATCTTTTTTTTACCAATAATTTTGCTTAATTGAGGTTTATGAATTTTTAATCAGAGATTAATTTTCATTTGGTAAGAATGCATAGAGCTGTACAGATTGTGACACGTGACGTGGTATAAACACATTGCTGATAGATGTCACATTTACAGAAGTGAGTTTTAGAGCATATTTACATTCTTCATATAAATTAAGATACATCCAATTTTAATTAAAAACAGGTTGAATAAAGTCAGATTGTCATCATTACAGCATTAATTATATGTTCCTAATAGCATATAGATAATTTTTTTTTTTTTTTTTTATTGTAGGACAGATAAAGATTATGTTCTTAATTACAAAAACATTTTTGTTATATTTTTCAACAATCCCTTCGATTTAATAGTTAATATTAAAACACACACACACACGCACGCACGCACGCACACACACACACACACACACACACACACACACACACACACACACACACACACACACACACACACACACCACAGGCACCCTGGCCACTCTCTTTCTTTTAAAAGGGACTGCTTAGGGGCCATCTAGACAGTGGCATAGTGGAAAGCACTCTCACCTTGTAGCGCTGGGTCCAAATTACAAATCCCAGCCAGGGTACTATCTGCAAGGAGGTGTTTCATCCGGGTTCCCTGGTTTGCGCCCCCCAAAACATATAAGTTAATTGGCTACCCCTAAAAATTGGCCCTAGACTACAATGGACATATGACTATAGTAGTGATTAGATTGTGAGCCTCTCTAAGGGACAGTAAAGTGACAAGACTATATGTGCACTATACAGTGCCTGGGAAGATATTGTCAGTTTGGCACTATATAAATTTACATGTAAAATAAAATCATGTGTGTGTGGACCAAATTACCCCTTTCAGTTGTGGGCCGGGTAAATTTGTTAAAAATGGTTCTTCTTCCCAAAGTTCTTTATATTTGTTCATAATTGCGAAGCATATATTCCACTCTCATAGTTACATAGTTAGTTTAGTTGAAAAAAAGATGTTCATCCCTCAAGTCCAACAATTTAATAAATAAATAAAATAATAACAATTAATACAAAAAATAAAACACCATCCTGAACCTGCATATATCCCTGTTGATCCAGGATAAGGCGAAAAACCTTACAGGCCTGGGCCAATTAGCCTTAAAAGGGAAAAAATCCCTCCTGGCTCCAGATGGCAGTTAGATAAATCCCTGGATCAACTCTTGCGGGAATTACCTGATAATTATAGCCGTGGATGCCCTTCAATGCAAGAAAAGCATCCAAGCACTCTTTAAATGCAGATATAGAGTTTTAATAAATACAATGATATATAACCACAGAATGATTTTTATTGTCCAGAAACCAATCAAAGAATGAACTTTCTTTCTTTTTCTTTAATTTATATGCAAATATATGTGAAAAACACAATCAGTGAATAAATCTTTCAATGTATATAGTGAACACACTGCCTCTTGAGGTAAGGTGTTCCAGATTTTAACCACTCTCACTGTGAAGGTCCCCTTTCTAAAAACATAGCAAAAAATGTTTTCCTCCATACGCAAATCATGTCCCCTTATCCAATGTACAACCCTAGGGACAGAAATCTCATCTGCCAAGCTTTTGTATTGCCCTCTGATGTATTTATACATGTTAATCAGATCACCTCTCAGTTGCCTTTTTTCCAAGCTAAATAAGCCCAGTTTGTTCAACCTTTCTTGGTAAGTGAGATCTTCCATCCCTCTGATTAATTTAGTAGCCAGTCTTTGTACCTGCTCCAGAAGGTCAATGTCATTTCTATAGTGTGATGCCCAAAACTGTATTCCATACTCCAGATGTGGCCTCACAGGTGATTCATACAGAAGAAGTAGTATACTAGCATCTCAAGATATTATTTCCCTTTTTATGCATCACAGGATTTTATTTGCTTTAGCTACTGCAGCTTGGCATTGTACACGATAACCTAATTTGTTATCAACCAGTATTCCTAAATCCTTCAAGAAGTCTGATGTTCCTAGCTTAATGCCATTTATTTCATATGATAATCTACGATTGGTATGTCCAAGGTGCATCACTTTACATTTATCAACATTAAATTTCATCTGCCAAGTGCCTGCCCATATGGCCATGTTGTTAAGCTCCTTTTGTAACATGTCACTATACGTCTTAGTGTTGATAATTCTGCATGATTTTGTATCATCTGCAAAGATGGCTACATTACTCTGTATTCCATCTACTAGATCATTAATAAATACAATGAAAATAATTGAACCAAGTACTGGCCCCTGCAGTACCCCACTGCTAACAGTCTCCCATTGTTCCGTTTACCACCACTCTTTGGCTTCCATCCCTTAACCAGTTTTCTATCCACAGACACATTTTCTCCTATACCCTGTATCCTTAGCTTCTGCACCAGGCTATTGTGGGGAACAGTGCCAAAAGCCTTTGCAAAGACCAAGTACACTACATCTATAGCTTACCTAAGAACTAAATTTTGTTCACCACTTCATAAAAGCTGAGCATGTTGGTGAGGTTTATGTATAGGAGGATCTATTTGAGTGATGAAACCACAAGGCAATTTTTGAGTTTAAACATTTTAAATCACACTTTATTGAATCAAAACGATGTTCAAAAAGTTAAAACTTTTGTATTTGTCAATAAAAAATGTTCATAGCATAAATGTAGAAGATCATTCCATTTTGACAGATAGTAGACACAATATACTTTGTTTGATGAATTTCAGGCAATGACACTGGTCAGTTTTGGGTTGATAACCCTTCATCAGGCCTTTACAAAGCAACAAATATATCTACAAATCAAACAAATATGCACACGTTAAAATCGATCAGATAATAAAACAGAAAATAAGCAAGGAGAATCACTGGAGTGAAAGCCAAATGGATCAACTAGAGGAAGTTGTGAGCAGAATATTTAACCCCCCTGGGGGCAGCCTAGCACTTTTTTTTTAATTTTTCTTTTAAAATCATGTAGCTAGCCTAGCGCTAGCTACATGATAGCCGCTGTGCAGCGGCATCACCCCACCCCTTCCGATCGCCTCCGGCGATCAGAGAAAACAGGAAATCCCATTCAGAATGGGATTTCGTGTTTGGCTTCCCTCGTCGCCATGGCGACGATCGTGATGATGTCATCGACATCATCGACGTCAGAGGGAGTCCCGATCCACCCTCAGCACTCCCTGGCACTGATTGGCCAGGCTGCGCACGGGGTCTGGGGGGGGGGGGCGGCGCGGCGGGAAGGGGTGAAACAGCGAGGAACAGCGGCGATTGGTATATACACGTAGCTAGCAAAGTGCTAGCTGCGTGTAACAAAAAAGAAATTATGGAAATCGCCCCACCAGGACCTGAGAAATCCTCCGCGGCGGCGTAGCCCGAACTCAGTTCGGGATTACCTCCAAGGAGGTTAATGAAAAAGAATATATAATGAAAAAATGAAATGAGGGGCAGATGTACCAGCTCCAAGTAGATGTTGAGGAATAGGTCAACAGTGAAAAAGAGAAAGGCATCCCGCATACAAGGTAAGATTTGAAAAAGTAACAACTAAAGTAAAAGAGAGTAGCAGATATGGGAGAAATAAGGGATCCATATAACGTCAAAACACTGACCTATACAGTACTACATACATAGTCTAGGAGAAAAATATATTGGGGCAGCTGTTCTGACCAGACACAACCCGGCACCTGATGGTAATAATTACAGAAAAAAATGTTGTATATCTCAAAAACCACAGGGAAAATGTCTATGTAACGTCCGCCGATGCACGCCAGCGGTGGAATGCCGAGACCCTAGCTGCGACTTCTGCTTTCGGGTCTCGGCAAGCCGCTGACGTCACTGGAGCGCAGAAGACTTAGGTCTAGTATTTAAACTTAATGAGTGCCCCCAGTCATCGTCCATGATAGCATTAGCTGAGGCTTGTTGCTGGGTATGCGCTCTTTTGCTGATTGATTCCTGTTGCCGACTATTGCTTTGTATCCTGACCATGCTAACCTCTGATTGATTCCTGTTGCCAACTACTGCCTGATACCTGGACTACACTTGCTGGCTGCCTGGATTGAACTCTGCTTGGACACGGACTTGCATGAACGCTGCCCGGACTGACCTCGGCTTACCTTGACTATGTTATCTCTGGAAAGTAATATCTGGACTGCCTTGCCATTCTGAAGCACCTGTCTCTGCAGTCATCTGACTCATTCGTCCGTATCAGTGGTGTTCCTACCATAGAGCGCAGGGGGCATGGCTCACCAGGTGACTGATCACCACGACCCCCCACTGCAGCACAGCAGGAGGGGGAAGCAGCGCTAGAAAGAAGGGCAGTGGGGACAGCGGCGGGGAGGGAGGCCAGAACCCCCCTCCCTCACCTGTACTGACTACACTGGGGAGCAACTATACTACCTATACTGGGGCAACTGTACTAGCTACACTGGGGGCAACTGTACTTGCTACACTGGGGGAAACTGTACTAGCTACACTGGGGGCAATTGTACTAGTTACACTGGGGGCAACTGTACTAGCTACACTGGGGGAAACTGTACTAGCTATACTGGGGGCAAATAAACTAGCTATACTGTGGGCATTTAAACTAAGCTTACCGGGGGCAACTATACTAGCTATACTGGGGAAACTATACTAGCTTCACTGGGGGCAACTATACTACCTTCACTGGGGGCAACTATACTAGCTATACTGGGTGCAACTAAACTACACACACTGGGGGCAACTATACTAGCTATACTGGGTGCAACTAAACTACATACACTGGGGGCAACTATACTAGCTTCACTGGGGGCTACTATACTACCTATACTGGGGCAACTATACTAGCTATACTACTGGGGCTATAACTATATTACCTGTACTGGTAGCACCTATATCTGACATTACCTGATGTGACGCGCTTAGTATGCCGTATTCGCTCTTTTCTCTCTTTTTTTGGGGGGGGGGGTGTCTTATAATATCCGGCACTGGGTGTCAAATGCCCCAGGTACGCCACTGGTCTCTGGTCCCTAGACCTCAGGTGATATATATATATATATATATATATATATATACATATATATACATATATATATATATATATATATTTATATATATATACACATATACTTGTGAATACTGTGCCTATTGCATTGCTAAGTTATCAGGTTCTGTTGGTTGATTTACTCTCTGTCAGTCTGTATGCTACATCTACCTGCAGAGTGTATTGTAGTATTGTGTTAGGTAGGAGTTTTCGCAGGTGTTACGGGCTGGGCTATAGGTCAGTCATATGGGCATACAGCCTGACCTATAGTAATTGACCGGACAAGCCTGACAGTTTTAATTACAGAAAAGATACCGTACACTGTATATGCTAATAATATATTTCTCCCATATACTAATAGATGGGCATAAACAAAGTCAGAGCACTATATAAGACATACCAAACTGCCAAAGTAGAGCAGCTAATCAGATATTAACCCACTGAAACTGAGTGAGACTGACTGGAGACAAAGCTAAGGGCAAAGAAGTATCAAATCATAAGTGGCTGGCTAAGTATAGTCATATATGCAAACATACATAGTCCAGAGCCTGTGACCAGCAGGTAGTCAGTGCAGCCAGTGGGCTCAGAGCAGGTGCAATTTTCCGCAGCACCTCGAGAATTGGCCGTAAATAATAATTTTTCAATGCTGATCCATCCAAAGAGATTTCATTTAGTCACAAGCTCACTTTGTAAAGGTTAATACCCTTGTTGCGCTGGATCTTCATTGAACTTACTGTGCAGTACCTGGAGAAAGAGCCTGAAAACTGAGATTACCTAACATTTCACCGAGCAGAACACGGGCCTCTGTTTCTGTGATCAGGAAGACCGCTCACCCTTAGAGATTTTCCTCCACCACCACCTCCTCAACCAGAAGACACAGGCCATCTTTCCCATACATCTCCTGTTGGGAACTTTCCACCTCCACCTGTTCCTGACGAGACAATGTTCAATGTTCAGTTATCCTGGACAACTATATGAAAATAATATTTCACATGTCTCATAATGATAACTGATGTGACTTACGATTATCTAAATATCAGCCACACTATTCTATTGCGTTAAAGTGAAAAAGTTAATAAAAATTTCCAGTTTGGAGAATTCGAAGCAAGTCATTTATTCCATAAAGCGTTGTATCCACCTGCAAGCTAGAGGTGAGCTGGATCTGGTGAGAAGCTAAAGTGATCATCACGGATGGTGTGACACGGCACTGAGTGTGTACATGAGAAGTGGATGTAGAGCAGGGGTCTCAAACTCACGGCCCGCGGGCCATTTGCGGCCTTTGATACAATATTTTGTGGCCCGCACCGGCAAAAGCTTCCTTATAGTTCGCTTCAGTGCTCCCAAGTAATCCGCCGCATTCCCGCTGCTAAACGAGGGCTGCAGAGCCCCCAAATCGCCCGGGGGGCAATCCGCCGGCATTTCCTGGAAGGGGCAGAGCTTTCAGCTTCAGCTCTGCCCCTCCTGACGTCAATCGCAGCGCATCGCCACCTCTGCCTGCCCCTCTCACCCTTCCTTCACAGAGAGGGGTGGGGAGAGGCGGCGATGCGCCGCGATTGACGTCAGGAGGGGCAGAGCTGAAGCTGAAAGCTCTGCCCATTCCAGGAAATGCCGGCGGATTGCCCCCCGGGTGATTTGGGGGCTCTGCAGCCCTCGTTTTTCGGTGGGGACACGGCGGATTACTTGTAATGGGAGCACTGAAGCGAACTATAAGGTAAAGTAGGCAAAATAGGTGGCTTCAGTGTGAATTTGATTTTGAAATAAAAATCAATGCAGGGGGGGGGGGGGGGGAACGGAAATCCCTTCTGCGGCCCAGCCTCATCCTGACTTTGCCTCCTGCGGCCCCCAGGTAAATTGAGTTTGAGACCCCTGATGTAGAGGCTCTGAGATTATAAAGTGCATGACCCACCTGAAAACTTGAGGTAGATCATATCTGGTGAGCATTGCAGCAGTAGCGTGTTGTTGTGGTGCATGAAGAATGACAATTGGTTCTCACGAGCACGGGTGTACTTGGCAAAAAGCCCTAGTGTGGACGTTATTACCCTATGTGGAGTTTAATACTACTGCAGATGATTGAAGGAGAGCGCAGCAGTGCATAATTTATTAAACATACAGAGTGTTTGCATAGGGCCCAATATATGCATGGTATCAATAATGAACAAGCAGACATAATAAATATTATCGGAACTAATTTACCAAGCTTATCAGAAAGGCACAGACAGAAACAGACCATCTTAAAAATTGTACAGCTGCAAAATAACTATAATAGAAACTAATCTACCAAGTATGTCAAAAGGGCATAGACAGGACAACATGCTGTTGAACTGAAATAAGATTATTCTGTGCTACATAATTTTGTATAGCATCCTTTAGGATACCTTTATACACAACTTACGTTAAAATTACAGATCTATAGTTTCCTGGCTCTGATTTTTTCCCTTCTTGAATAAGGGGAAATCATCAGCTGTATGCTAGTCATAAGAAACTGACCCACTTGAAAGAGAATAACAGAAAATAAGATAAAGTGGCTTATCAATAACTGAACTCAACTTCTTTAATACCAGGGGGTGGATGCCATCTGGGCCAGGTGCCTTGTCTCTCAATATTATTTAATTGTGCCTGCATACCTTCCTGTGTTAGGCAAGTCATGCTGAATGAGGTAGATTGGGAACAACACAGGACCATATTAGGAGCTAAAGGCATCACTTTGGTAAAGACAGAAGCAATGATAGCATTTAAAATTTCCACTTTAGCTTGGTCCTCCACAATCAAGTTTCCAGCCTGATCTTGTAAAAGTCCTATATTGTCTACCTTCTTTCTTTTTAGAGTTTATACATTTGTAAACCTTTTGAGGATTTGACTTTATATTACTAGCCACTTTTTTCCGCTTTGCAAGTCTGATTACTTTCTTGCAGTTTTTTGTTACATTCCCTATAATTCTTTAGAGCAGATGCAGTCCCCTCATTCTTAACAGTAGAGAGTCGCAAACAAAGAATTTTCCTTGAACTTCCGCAAATGTTTACGAACAGGTGAATTTGGTGAACCGCCATAGACGTCAATGGGCAGGCAAATTTTAAAACCTATAAATCCCCTATAAAGAGATGGACTAGCCCAAAATCTGTCACTTCTGTCAGATTTCTACTACCTACTGTAAGTGACAGCAACATAGGAGAAAAGTAATGTATGGCTCATTTTACTCTGGAAAAAAATGTACTTCTATTTGTATATGCTTGCACATATACATTTTACAGTTTTTTTGCTGTAGTGCCCCTTTAATGAGGCAACAGCAGTAGTCTGCACACAGCTCTGGGTGTCAGTGGGCTGTAGAGTGGCACACACAAAAAACAAAACACAGGAGACCGATGTGCTAGCCCTCAAAAGGCCTGTTTAGGGTGCTTTCACAGCTAGTGCGGGACAAGAACACAGGCATAGCTAATGCTTTCCCTACCTATCTGCAGCAAGTCTGACCCTGCTCTCACTAACAGTCAGCAGCCAGCAGAGAATGAATCCAATATGGCCACCGCTACAGCTTTTTGATAGGGGGTGGTGGGTCCAGGAAGGGGTGCTAGATGATTGGCTGCAATGTGTCTGCTGACTGTGAGGTAAGTGGTCAAAGTTTAGCTCAATGATATTGTATAGGAGGTGAATCGAACATGCCAATTGTTCGCTGTTTGCTGCTAATGAGAAAAGCCGATGTTCGCAGAATACTGCTCGCCGGCGAACTGTTCGGGCCATCTCTACTTAAGGGCACTAAAGGCATTCTTTTTAAACGTAATCATGTCTAAAACAGTATTATTTATTCATACTGACCTTTTTTAGATCTAGAATTTTTATTTCCATAAGGTATGTACAGTACATTCTACAGTAGTCATTAAGAATCTGTTTGAAAGTTTGCTTTTTACTTTCAGTGTCCTTGCCCTGTATTTGACTCTCCCAGTCTACCAGTCTTATCAAGTCACTGAGTTTCTTAAAGTTAGCCTTTTTAGAATTCATAGTTTTAGCTGCCCCCTCGTTCACAACCCTGTTGAGTAGTAGGTCAAGTGTTACCATATTATGGTCACTATTTACCAAATGTTTTTGAACTTGCACATTAGATATTACATCTGGTCTATCTGAAATGACTAAATCCAGCAGAGTATCTCCCCTGGTTGGTTTGATTACCATTTGAGTTAAGTAATTGTCTTGCAGTGCAGCTATAAACCAGCCACTTTTACTAAAGCGAGTGGCCTTAATTTCCCAGTTAATGTCTGGATAATTGAAAGCAAGCATAATTATGACACCGCTTTTGCGAGCAGCTTTTTCAATCTGCTGCAGTAATTGCACTTCCTCCATTTCTTGTATGTGTGGAGATTTGATTATGTGAGTCATCCCTTTGTTGTTCCTGAAATCTAAACACACCTCCAGAACTTCTGGAATGCACCTTACAAGCTCCTAGGAGTTGTGGCTTACCATGAGCTTGATGGACAATCTGTAAATACTTGTATCTAATATATTAAAGTAAATACACAGAGTAAGCAAAACCCCTGGACTCTGCAGTTTGCGTATCAAGTAACCAGGTAGAGACATTAGTATTCTGTTTGGGTAACACCACAGCAGCCTACACCAGCATTGTGAAAGCTTAGTTTAATGTTTATATGATTATCGCAGCTAGAAAACAATTAAGGGAATTAGGGTCACCAAATATGAACACTGCCTTTATGTGTGACAATAACAATATACAGGATTTCAATACTATACATGTGTTACATTTTCTGTAATGCAATTGTTTTCTTTTTTGTTTTATTATGGTTTGTAGCTAGGTTTTTGTACTGTTTGTTTATGTTGAAGAAAAATTGTAAAGTTGCATCATATTAGAAAAAAAAAATGTTCAAATGTGTATTTGTGTATGTGTATGTGTATTTATCTATATTTATTTTATACAATGTCATGACTGTACAGTGTCTTGTATTTCTTATGTATATTTGTTCCCCATTATTTGTTTGTATTATGTACAGCGCTACGGAAGATGCTGGCGCTATATAAATAAATAATAATAATAATAATAATAATAAAGGACCCATTTATGTCTGTTTCTATTTGTGCACCCTGTGCATTCAGTTTGTGTTGCTTTATGGACCCTGCAGTAATCAGCTGACAATAACAACCTATCAAGCAACTAGTTGTTGGGATGGCATTCCCCCATCTCCTAATATATGTCAATCAGTCTTGGGGAGTGCAGTATTTATACTATTATAACCCCCTTTACAGAGTACAAAACAAGTGGCTAAATATTTGTAATATTTCCCCTACATTATTGTGATTTATGAGTAAAAACTTGGACTGCTTACATTGGTGGTTATTGAGAAAATAATATGTGTGAAAGTTAATAAAATTGTTGGCCTTGATAAAACAGATAGGCAATGCAAGTCTTTAGAATACTTATCCCTCTTTGGGTGCATCATATTAGGAAGAAAGTCTTGAAAGAAACAATGAAGAAATAGTGCCAGAGAAAATAATTTTATTTAAATCCTGTATTCATTACTAAGCTAATGTAAATGGTAATTTAACAGCATGGGCAATGTATTATAGGGAAAGATAAACAGAGGCTATTGAAGAGCTTCAAGTTGCACAGGATCGGATGTGATGTCTTTATTTGTTGCAACAACACACCCCAATGCATTGGCAGGACTTTGGATAACAAGGGTTGCATGGGTCTGTAAAATAAGAAAACATATCTATTAGGATATTATAAACAGAAGAACTCATTTGCAAGCTCATTTCAGCTCAATAACAATAGGTTTCAGTCTTGGTATGACTATGACTAGGCTTGCGGAAATAGTTATACATAGTGTAGGATGTTGAACTGTGCAAAAAGCAAAGTGCAACTGCAGCACCCATAAGAACAAAGGATAAATAGGAATGTCCCCAGCTAGTTCCAGTGAAGTAAATTCAACTGTGCTCCTGAGAATCCTGGGTGTTCCTGGGAATTGTTCCTTCCAGTGTAAGTTTCAAGTAAGACATTTCATATCCTCAAAGGAATTAAATGGAACTCTAGTCTGGCATAGCATACAAGTATAACCAAGCCCTCAGTAATATGTGTGCAAATTTGATATCAACCCCTTCCCTCACATTCAGGTACTGTGGAAGCAGCCGTCTTAAAAAGTAATGTAATATCCATTTCATTGTGTAAACATTACACTGCAATTTTCAAACTTTTTTTTCCAGGCAATTTTTGTAGTTTGCACAAAGACACTCTCTCAGGTCTGTCTTATTCCCTGCATTCTCAGTAAAACAGAATCCTGGAGACTTCAATGATGCAGAGCCACCCTATCCAGTTTCCAATAAGGCTGTGGGAAAAAATGAAACTAAAGCTATTGACCCTTTCAGACATTTTTTTTCTAATTAAAAGCATGTTCTAAGCTCTTGGTGTGAATTATCTACTGGGGAAGAGAAAAAAATTGTCTGTAGTTCTGCTTTAACATCTGAAATTCACAGTCTGATTTGCATTTTCCTGCATTCCAGAAAATGCCTCTTTTTTGAGCAGTGTGTATGGGCCCATATTCTTGCCCACAGGCTGCGCCTATAAAGTACTTATAAATGAAACAATGGCTGTTAATAATTACATGTCAAAAGGTTAAGTCTTTCCAACTTTATCTGACTGCTTTGAAGATAAGTGCATTTAATTCTTAAATTTTAAGTTAAAATAGCCTCCCAAAGGATTCTTATGAATACCACGTGCAGTGCCCTGAGCATCATTTTACAGGGATAATATCCTTATAGCATTTCAGTAAGCCATTGTCAGGAAACAATTACTTTCATATTCATAGGAACTGACACTTTACATTGCTGTTTATTACAGCCTCATAGTAATTTATAGATTATTTGGACTCTTTACCTTTTTGGATGTGGTGATGATGATGACCATGCTGGTGATGACCATGCTGGTGATGACTGTGGTACTGGTTGTGAGTCGTGCAATCTATGGGAAGACAAACGTTTAGTGAGACTGAAGTCAGAGGTAAATGTAACAATGTACAAAACTGGTTTCGGTCATAATCAAGTAGAGTAAACACACCAACATATGTCTAGACTGAGATACAGGTGAATAACATTTATGTACCGGGTCAGACTTGGACACCGGGAATCCACCAGAGAAATTTTAACCTGAGAGACCCATAGGCTCATTGATTTGGAGTTGATACCTACCCTACACCTACCGTTGTGGTCCAGTTGCTCCCTCTCCCTCCTCAATAAAGCATATACTAATGGTCTAACGGCCACCCTTAGGTTAATACTGAGAAATAAACATAACAATGTTGTAGCAAAAAAAGTAACTTAGAACTTTGAAAAAAAAATCCTTTTTCTTTTTTGTACTAAATTTTGTATTTAAAATGTACCCAAGCTCAAGTAATGTTTTAGAAAAATACTAGGAAGTGTTTTACTTACTTATAAAAGCATATTCTCACCTTCCTGTGTGAATAATTTACTTCTTAGGGTAGGGAGTAAAATGTTCTCATGGTCAGGAAAAATACAATGATCTGATCTCAATATTTGATCTAATCTAATTATTTGAATTGGAAACGTCTGAATAAATAATCTACGTGAAGCATTTGTAGGGTACATTAAACTGGCATAAGGCAAATGGCTACCAGCAGAAACTTTAGTCAGTCACAGATCAATTGGCATAACTTAATTTGTTTTGGATATTTTTTTTTCTTTAAATAAACACTTGTTGATCCAGACTACCAGAGCAGGGTCACTTTAAAGGTGCATCCACACGTGCAATTTTGATTGACCACTGATTGGTCAATTTTAACACTTCCTTAAAGTATAAAAGATTACCTAAACAATCGGGTCATAGTTTTTAAATTTTGTTGGTCCTAATAACATTGAAATGGTAAAACTGGCCAATTAAAATTGGATGTGTAAGGCTTTCTGCAGAATATTTCTAAAGTCTTGGATGACCGTGTGCATCTCCCAAATCCCTTCCTTTCAGAACTCTTTCAAATAAAGCTTTTCAAAATGTCTAAAACAGACAGACATAAAATACTACAATTAAGTTTGTTATAAATCTTTGTAATGTGCATAAACATTCTGGCAGGATTTTTTTACCCTACAGATGGGGAGTTACAATTTAAGTAAACATTACTATTATGTTTTTGTTTCAATGTTGTGTCCTATTTTTATACTATAACAAACTGACATACTATTATATTGAAAATCAATGTGGTCAGTTCAGCAAGAAATGCAAACACAGTAAAACAAACATACAGATATACAGTAGATTATCAAGTCACTTACGGTCCTGGCAAGGATCCAGACAGACAGCTGACCCTTGGCAAGGGTCTTCGCAGGGATCCAGGCACTGGATCTTCTGCCCACATGATCCACCCTTTTTAACTCCAGACATGGTTATGTGTTGTTCTGAGGGAGTACAACTGCTTGATGGCTGGTCAAATATGTTATGTTGTTGTAGTACGTCTCCTTTTATATAGCGGAGCTTGAGACAACATTACTGCAGGAAATTGCGTATTTTACTCTTGTAAAATCCCTATCTTGTTATGAATCCTTTTGCTTAATTGAGGCTTATTACGTCTTCTTAATCAGAGATTAATTCTCATTTGGTAAGAATGTATAAAGCTGTACATATTGTGACACATGTGAAATGGTATAAACACATAGCTGAGAAATGTCACATGGAATGGATTGGGTTTTAGAACATCTTTACATTCTTCATACAAATTAAGATACCTAATATGCAATTCTAATTAAAACAGGCTGAATAAAGTCAAACTGTCATCATTACAGCATTAATTCTATTTTCATAATAGAATACAGATTGTTGTTTTTTTAAAATTGCATAGCAGCAGACACATGTTATGTTCTTAACTGCAAATAACCTTGCCTTTGATTTGAGGTAGCTAGTATTAGATCACACACACACACGGACTGGCCCAGTAAACAGAAAGGCACCTGGGTCACTCTCTTTCCTTTAAAAGGGATTGAAAGCCATAAAATCAGATTACAATTACCCATTGCTCTGTGTATATTAACTAGTCTACTCCATGACCCTGCATTGCAAGCATTCCAACAAAATCATAACTGTGTCTGCTGCTATGAGTATTATCTCAGCCCCCCTTGGCTCTTGTCTCATACATTGCCAGAGAGAGGGAAGCTAAAAAAAAAGCCTCGTTATCCCCATCTTCCCCTCCCAAATTCCTGCTCCTTGCTGATTGGCTGAGGGCAGTTCAGGAAGATTGTGTGGCAGGAGGCTCAGAAGAGGAATAGAAGCTAATTCATGTCACCCTTCTGCAGAAGCTGCTGAAATTCAATGTATTTTCTGCTCACATGTGTTTACAAAGCAAACTAGATATGACAGTGAATTTCCTAGTACAGAGCTCAGTGGGGAGTAGGGCTGGCTATACATATTCAATTTCAGGCAGAGGAGAAAAAAAAAGAGTAAGGGAGGAAATGACAACAAAATTGGCTTCAGTCAGAGGCACTAAAAATGGAAATATCTAAAATAATTTCTCTTTATTTACTATATAAAATTCACTGAAATCAAAATGTGGACACTACAATATATATGCCATGTAAGTAGAACTAAGTAGAACTAGTATTTATCTACCTATGTGTTTGAGGCTTGTGGCCGAGTCTCATGCTTTTAAAGGGAGTGTTCAGGGGCCATCTTCATATGCTAATAGGTCCATATTTCTTCTAAATCACCTGTGCACCTGTTTGGTTTCGTCTTAGCTAAGCATAAACACCTCAGAACACAACCTCCCCAGCTCCACCCCCCTTAGTGATTGAAGAACAGTTTGGGAGAGGTATAGCTGGGAAAGTTGCAGTCAAAGAAGTTGCATTTCAGTGAGGAAGAAGCCTCTCAATCACACTGGTGAGCACTGAAAAGCTGGCACAATGGAGCTTTGTATTGCTATATAGTGATGGCCCAAGCCCGCCCCCTCAGGTGAATGCATGGTGTGTTCGAATCGCCCCCTCTACAACATCATTGAGCTAAACTTTGTCCCCTCACTCCAGAGTCAGTAGGCACATGGCAGCCAATCAGCATACCCTCCCTCTCGGACCGCACACCCCCTATAAAAACAACAGCATGGCAGCCATCTTAGATTCATTCTGTGACTGCTGTTAGTGAGAGCAGGGAAAGAGCTATACAGAAGATAGAACAGAGGCCTAACTAACACTTTTCCTGTGTCCCCACTGACTTTATTGCTGTTTGTACAACATCCTGAGCAGGCTAAGTGTCCTTGTAAGGGATGGTAACTGGTTTAATTGCTATTGTGGAATAGCAGATGTTTGTGTCTGACTGTCCACAGTGTACAGTCTTTGATACAGGTGTGCACTGTGTGGACACTGCTGCTGCTGTAGCACCTTGCACACGACACCCCATTATAATTGATCTTTTGGTTCTATTTTGATCGTGTTATATTGCATATCTCCGCATCCATTGACTGTCCACTGCATAGAATTTAGCTGCTGGACTCAGCTAGTGCTGGTTCAGTACCATGCACAAGACACTCCATTATAATAGCTCTTTTGGTTCAATTTTGATCGTGTTATATTGCATATCTCTGCATCCAGTGACTGTCCAAGGCAGAGACTTTAGCTGATCCTCCTCAGTGGAAGTGTATTTTTGTGGTTAGTTTATTATTATAAAGCAAAAAAAAAAAAAAGACAGGCAGAGGCAGGCCACACTGCAGGGGGTCATAGGGGTCGTGCTGCTGTAATTTCCTGTGGTGCTACAATGATGCCCAGTGTTCATGGGCCACATACCCTGAACTTCCAAAATGCTGAGGAAGTAGTTGACTGGCTTACACAGAAAACCCCATCTTCTACCCATTCCTCTAAAAACCTTGACGCACCATCCTCATCTTGCTTTGATTCAGGCACCCCACGACTTACCACTCGCCCCACCACCACCACCACCACCACTAGCACCACAGCCACTTCACTTGATGTGTCAGAGGAGTAATTCACACATCGTTTGAGGAAATTAGTGATGCGCAAGCAATATTGCCAGAAGATAAATGAGATAAGAATGTTACACCTGATATGTCTCAGTCAGGCATCATTACACACATGGACATAAGGTGTAATGATGATTATATACCCACTGCTGCTGCTTATTGTGAGCTTTCAGAAACAGCTAATAATGACAATGTGTCCATGGATGTGAAGTGGTTGCCCGCAAGAAGAGATGAAGAAGGGAGAGTTCAGATGGGGAGACAGAGAGAGGAGTAGGAGAGGAATTGTAAGCACAGGGAGGAGCTTGTCGCAAGGAGCTAGTGGCACTGCCACTTAGCATGTATTGGCACCTGGCGTCAGCCACCAACTTCTTCTGTTACTACCACAACCACTAGAATGCCGTCATCCCAAAGCTCACCAGTGTGGCAATTTTGTTGTGTGTCTGCATTTGACAACAGCAAAGTCATTTGCTGATTGTGCCACAAGATTCTGAGTTGTGGGAAGTCCAACACCTACCTAGGTACAATGGTTTTGAGAAGGTGTCTAAACACAAACAATAGAGGGAGCAACAAATGAGGATAGACAGCACACAAAGCCAAAGCCACCCTCCTCCTGCTTCAGGTACACCATCTTCTGCTGTCCTTGTCCCTTCCCAACCACCCTCCACTCCGCCTCTCACCTTGAGAAGTTCCTGCTCATCCGCCCACAGTCAGGTTTCTCATCGGCCCACAGTCAGGTTTCTGTCAAGGAAAAAATTTTTGAGTGGAAGAAACCAACGTCTCAGCTCAGCCTCTTGCTCAGCATCTGACAGCTGGCTTGTCATAACTGTTAGCCTGCCAGATGTTACCATACAAGCTGGTGGACTCTGAGGCCTTTAAAAAATGTGTTGCAATTGGGATACCGCAGTGGAAAGTACCTACCGGAAATTATTTTTCCAAAAAGGCAATTCTCAACCTTTACCATAATGTGCAGAGCTAAGTCTCTGCATCTCTAGCACACATTGTTGGGGCAAGGGTCCATCTGACCACTGACACCTGGTCTGCAAAGCACAGTCAGGGCAGGTATAACACTTATACCACACATTGGGTAAACCTGCTGACCGCTGACAAGCATGGAATGCGTGGCTCTGCAGTGGAGTTGGTGAAACCGCCACGAATGGCATGCTGCCACCTCCTCTTCTCCATCTACTCCTCCTCCTCCATCCTCTTCACTATCGTCCTTGGCTGAGTCTTCCTCTGCTGCTCCTGTGCCTTCCTCTACTACAACTGCACACCCCTAACTCCCCAGGGCCTATTCCACATCCCAGGTACGACAGTGTCACGCCGTCCTTAGGCTGACTTGCCTGAAAGCCGAGAGTCACACCAGACAAGCACTCCTGGCCGCTATGAACTCACAGGTGGATCAGTTGCTGACCCCGCACCAACTGAAGATTGGCAAAGTGATGTGTGACAACAAAAGCAATCTTTTGGCGGAATTGAATTTGGGCAAGTTAGCATATGTGCCCTACATTGCAGGTTTTAAATCTTATTGTAAAATGCTTTGTGTGTAAATACCCAGGATTTCAGGATGTCCTCAAGCAGTCAAGGAAGATTTGTGGGCATTTCAGCCATTCCTACATGGCAATGGCACACTTTGCAAAAATTCAGCAGATAAGCAACCTGTTTGGAATCTTACCATGCCACTTTCTACCTGCTGTTGCAAGATTGACTTTAACTTTGATGAACTTCCATTATTCCACCAGCAGGTGGCTCTGGGGACTTTTTGTGTCCTGGACTTACACTGTTCCACCATTAGGTGGCTTTATACTGTCTGGAAACAGCTCTGCCACTGCAAAGGTTGCTCTGAATGGACTATGTATTTCAATCATGCAGCAGGTGTGTCCTCCAGGGGCGTAGCAATAGGGGGTGCAGAGGTAGCGACCGCATCGGGGCCCTTGGGCTAGAGGGGTCCCAAAGGGCCCTCCTTCAACTACAGTATTAGCACTTTATTGGTCCTGTGCTCATAATAATCACTTCTACAGACACTTTAAATAGTGGAAATCATAAACAAACTATTCCCCATCCCCTTCTTGCACCTCTGACACTGTGGTTGTCCTTGGCAGGTTTTAGTGCACCGTATCAATTGTTATGTATAGAGTGCTAGGTGGGCCCCATTGTAAAACTTGCATCGGGGCCCACAGCTCCTTAGCTACGCCACTGGTGTCCTCCTTGTATAAGAGCCCTGCAAGGAGACAACCTGTGCCAGAACTTTGTGCCCACAGGCTTGAGTATCTGGACAATCCTGGTTCCTGGGTAATCCTGCATTCCTGTATCTGCTATACTGTTGCAGAAACTATATTCTGTCTGACCTTGATTCCTGCCTGCTCTTCTTGCACTGCAATTGATTTGTTGCCGAGTTTATGCTATGTTCTCACGGATTTCTGCCTGCCTCCTTGTACTGTGATTGGTTGTATATATTTATCCTGTGTATACTGTATATCCTGTATATATTTAGTTAGATAAATAGGTAAGATTGATAGATAGATAGTGTTTTGGGGGGTTTGTACTTTGATCTGCTTGTATGGCGTGTATGCATGAGAGGATTGCATTATTGTATATATTTGCCACTGCATTTCCTGATTGTTATGCATGCAGTTGCAATAAATGCGCATGACGTTGTATGCATGATTTGTCAATAAATACTTTTGCACAATATTTCCCTGCCTCGGTGTCTGTGTTGCTGCAAACTGTGATTAATCCCAGTTTCTCCATTCAGGCTTATAACACAACCTGCCAGTGAGGCACTTAATTTGCGACAGACTAACTGGAAATCCCATGCTCCTCATGTTTGAACGCCTGCTCCAACAACAAAAAGCCATTGAGTATCTGTATGACCTGGGTAATAGGACAGGCTCTGCGGAGCTGGGGATTTTTTTTGCTGCGCTACTGGAAACTCATGCACAAGGCCTGCAGGCTCATGCATCTTTTTGAGGAGGTGACAATCCTGGTCAGTCGCACCAAAGGCACCTTATCCCATATGCTTTCTTCCTGGAGTGTGCCCTGAGATGGGTGCTGGATCAGGCCGTAGATCAGCATGACCAGGAAGAAGAACAGTTGTGATCACCATCACCACCAGAAGCAGCCTTGTCACCTGCTGTACCTGCAGCAATGCAAAGAGGGGAGTCTGAAGAAGGAGTCAGAGGAGGAAGGTGGCTTTGTGGAGGTGGAAGACCAACCGCAGCAGGCGGCTTGTGGTCACCTTTTGGCGACCCTTGGTGTTGTATGTGGCTGGCTGGAGGAGGAGACCTTCAAAGACATCAGTGAGGATGACGAACGGGACATGGCTACCTCGTCATCCAACCTTGTGCAAATTGGGTCTTTCATGCTGCCCTGCTGATGGACCCCCATATAAAAAGCACAAACAAGATGAAAAGGTGCCCAAAGGATAATAAAATTAATTAAAATCTATAAAATAAATAAGGTTTAAGGTTGGCTTAACTCAATGAAAATAAATTCATATATAAATGAATAATCTTTAATAGCATTGACAATTCATAGGTCTCTGCCCACTTTCTCAGGCCATTATGTTGAGAGCCAGAAATGGAGTGCCTTTCATGGGTCTCTAGAACCCTTTTTTCCTTGAAAGATGCGACTATTTCCGGCTGACTGGGACACTCGAGTGGAGTCAGGTTTATTGATCTCCACCTGCCCACAGTGGTTGGTTTCCCCAGTGTAACCTCCCTTTGTGAGTACCCTCTGTATACAATTTCTTATGTCATCTACTGAGTGTGACGTACTGCACCATTTGGGTTCCCATTATCTGTGTTTTTTTGCCTTTAGGGTGACAGCTTTTTCAGACAAGTTTCAGTGATCCCAAAGAATGTGCATTGTAGGTGAAAAGATCATGGATAAAGGAGTTTGTTATGGTTTGAGCAGGCATTCCAGAGGGCAGCAGGGACAGGTGGGGAGGAGGGGAAGAAGTGGAATATTAAGTTAAATAAAAAGTGGAATATTACCAGCTGAAATTTGGTGAAGACACCAAGAACACAAAGCAGCACTAGAATGATCCAAGGCTGAGATCAATGGGACACAAAGGTTTTGGTTAGCTTAAGAAATGTTGAGTTCATGCTCAACACATATGTCATCAGGCAGCATTCTAAAGTAGACGAGCACTAGATTTACCTTTTTCAAGTGACTCATTATTTGCAGTGGCATAGCTAAGGAGCTTTGGACCCCAGTGCAAGTTTTACATTGGGCACCCAAGCACTTTAAACATAATAATTGATATGGTGCACCAAAACCTGCCAAGGACAACACAGTATTAGAAGTGTAGGCAGAAGATGAGGAACAGTTTGTTAATGATTACTTCTATAAATGCTTTAAATAGTGGTAATCTGTAATGATCCGCTCAGCTGCCTGCGCAGGCAGGCAGCTTTTTGACCACTGTTCAGGTCTGCATTCTGCAGGTCTCTGGAAAAGAGACCTTTTGTCAGTTTTGCAGCTTGCTGCTGCTGAAGGATTTGCATACGTTTGTCATGCAAATTGCCTAGCCACATCCTTTGTAGGCTTGCTCTATATATACCATGTGATTCCACAGTACGTCGCTGGTCATAAGGGTTTGTCCTGTGAAACACTCCTGGAGTGTCAGCCATGCTTATTGTTTGAAGATTAGCTTAGAGTAATTCCTGGGACTGCGCTAGGCATCCTTGCTAGAGCAGTCAGGATTGTATTATTTGTATTGCCTGTTCTGTCTCTCTTGCTGTACTTGGATCGCACTTGCTCTGGCGGAAAGAGCAGTGGATTCAGCTCACTCTGTTTCTATACTTGGATCACACTCGCTCTGGCGGAAAGAGCAGTGGATCCTGCTAAGCTATCTTGCTATACTTGGATCGCACTTGCTCTGATGGTAAGAGCAGTGGATCCTGCTAGCTCTGTTGCCTTACTTGGATCGCACTCGCTCTGGCGGAAAGAGCAGTGGATCGTATCTCTCACTTATTCCTGTTTTGGTGTGTCTGTCTTGTCTGATATGAACGCTTCAGTGAGGTAACCGTTGAGCAAGCGCTCGCGTCCTATGTTTCATGTTTGTCTGTCGGTGGTTAGTTAGGCGTGCTTGTCTCTGTTGTGCTTAACACGCGGAGACCGCGCAGTAAACGCGTTCGCTGCTGCGAATGAGTGCGGTGTTCGCGTTTAGTTAGCGTTTGTTATTTTCCTTATCTTCTCATTGTATGATTACTGTGCCTTTGCTACTCTCATGCCCTGTCTTGCTTAAGCCTTGTGTCACCTCTGGCAATCGCCGCTCTCGCGATTGCGTTCCTACTTCATATCTGCTGTTGTGTATGCACCATCGCGGGTTGGCGACTAGATTGGTGCACACACATACATTCTGTCCCTTTGCTCATTCTCATTCGTAATCGCTTCTCAGGCTATTGCGTTCCCACTCGGTTTCCTTTGTTGTGTGTCCACCGTCGCAGGTTGGTGACTAGATTGGTGCACACACATACATTCCTCCTCTGTGCTTATTCTGTCTTGTGTCGCTGTTAGCAATCACCATCTCCTGCGATTGCCTTCTCACCTGATCTTCATGGTTGTGGGTTCATCGTCGCAGGGTGGTGACTAGATTGGTGGACACGCATACCCTCTGTCGCTTTGCTCTCTCTCTTTCAGAGTTATCTTGCCCTGCGTTTCTTCCTTTCGTACAATTCCTGTCTGGCGTCTGTGGCAGGGCAGAGGATCTGTTCCTCTGCACTCCACAGCTCCATCTGCCGACAGAAATTTCCCTCTACCGGTGTGTTGCACCTTTTGCTGGGTTCCCTCAAATAATACGCTTGTGGAGGATTTCTGCAGTGTCAGCGCACGTCCTGTGCGCTGACCACGGAGAGAATTCCACGATCGTTACAGTATGACCAGCCAAACCGAAATTCCCAGTGTAGAGGGAATTTCCGATTTGTACGATTTGGTCGAATATGGGTCCTGTATCTTTAAGAGGTTTAAGATACTGGACTCTGAAACCAGAGATGAGTTCATACCAGAATGTTCCAGCTTCTTGGCAAATCCTGAATTTCAGGCCACCAATATTTCCACTTGGAGTGGTCAGATTGCTTACAATCTTTTCCAAGGGGATCTGTTTGTGTGGGCTAGAGTTGGGCCGAACGGTTCGCCTGCGAACGGTTCCATGCGAACTTCAGTGGTTCGCGTTCGCGTCCCGCAGGCGAACCTTTGCGGAAGTTCGGTTCGCCCCATAATGCACATGGAGGGTCAACTTTGACCCTCTACATCACAGTCAGCAGGCCCAGTGTAGCCAATTAGGCTACACTAGCCCCTGGAGCCCCACCCCCCCTTATATAAGGCAGGCAGCGGCGGCCATTACGGCCACTCGTGTGCCTGCATTAGTCAGTTAGTGAGAGTAGGGCGAGCTGCTGCAGACTGTCGCAGACTGTCTCTCAGGGAAAGATTAGTTAGGCTTAGCTTGTTCCTGTCTGGCTGCATACCTGTTCTGTGAACCCACCACTGCATACCTGTGCTGTGAACCCACCACTGCATACCTGTGCTGTGAACCCACCACTGCATACCTGTTCTGTTCAGTGGACCCGCCACTGTATACCTGTTCATTGAACCCACCACTGCATACCTGTGCTGTGAACCCACCACTGCATACCTGTGCTGTGAACCCACCACTGCATACCTGTGCTGTGAACCCACCACTGCATACCTGTTCTGTTCAGTGGACCCGCCACTGCATAACTGTTCTGTTTAGTGAACCTGCCACTGCATACCTTTTCTGTTCAGTGAACCCACCGCATCAGTGCGCATACCTGTGCAGTTAAGTGAACCCGCCACTGCATACCTGTTCTGTTCAGTGAACCGCCACTGTATACCTCTTCTGTTTAGTGAACCCGCCACTGCATACCTGTTCTGTTCAGTGGACCCGCCACTGCATACCTGTTCTGTTCAGTGAACCCACCGCATCAGTGCGCATACCTGTGCAGTTAAGTGAACCCGCCACTGCATACCTGTTCTGTTCAGTGGACCCGCCACTGCATACCTGTTCTGTTTAGTGAACCCGCCACTGCATACCTGTTCTGTTCAGTGGACCCGCCACTGCATACCTGTTCTGTTCAGTGAACCCACCGCATCAGTGCGCATACCTGTGCAGTTAAGTGAACCCGCCACTGCATACCTGTTCTGTTCAGTGGACCCGCCACTGCATACCTGTTCTGTTTAGTGAACCGCCACTGTATACCTGTTCTGTTTAGTGAACCCGCCACTGCATACCTGTTCTGTTCAGTGAACCCACCGCATCAGTGCGCATACCTGTGCAGTTAAGTGAACCCGCCACTGCATACCTGTTCTGTTCAGTGGACCCGCCACTGCATACCTGTTCTGTTTAGTGAACCGCCACTGTATACCTTTTCTAAACATCCAAATTTTCTATGCATAGCACAGTATATAACTCTATTAAAAAATCACACTGGACAGGTGGAGTATAGTTTGATTTTTAAAGTGTATTACCAAAAATTTGCATATAAACACATCATTAACTTCCCCACACTATCCACTATTATTGCACACGCCCTATTTCACCCCTATGACAGGAACTAACATGAATTACCATGGTTGCCTCTGCAAAAAGTTCATATTTGCTTAGGTCGCTCAGTTTAAATATAGTATTACACTGTCCCTTTAAGCGGCCTTATAGCTGAATGTACTTCAATCACTTGTTAGCTATTGCCCATAATTCCTGTTAATTTTTGTATAGTTCCGATTGATTTCTTTAGGGTTGTGATGATAGTGTCCATAAATTCACCTGTGGTATAAAATTCACAACGGCCCGCAGCGAGGCACTGGTGGATAATTGACAATTGTTTGTTATTTCTCATTCAACAACTTGCTTGCCACGGAAATTTAGAACAGTCTTACCAAGCCTTTTGAGTTTTCTAGGGCGAGGATAGGTACGTGGGCGTCCCCACTACCTCCGTGTAACCTCCAGCCCCTCAATGGTTTCCTCTCCGTGGCGTCTGCAGATCGCGCTACACCGCTATTAACTTCGGCCGGCGGTATTGCGCAGCTTCTGCGGCTATGGATGCCGCTTCCTAAACTCTACCTCTGCCCCCTACGGTAGCCTCTGCAGTCCAACTGTAGCCAACGCGTTTCACTCGTTTCCACGAGTTTTTTCAAGGCATGGACTCAATATCCGGTTTTTCAGCGCCCTCTAGTGGGCTTAAATAGGAACAGTTCATGAATAAACATTTTATCATGCTCTTCAGCACCATCTTGTGGATTTTTCAGTAACTGCTAACTTTTTCAAGGGTACATATAGATTTCTCCAATGCAATTTGCACTTTTATTTTCCTTGCTGTTTATTTCAATCATTTAACTACAATGTTACTCTAACATCTTTCCTTATATCTGTGCATTATCCTATTTTCTTATTATCTAGCTTTTCTATCGGCTTTTAACCAACACTTCATGGACTTTTCTATCTGCATCGAGAGAGGACCCAGGAAACACCTCCCCCATCATAGATTAACGGGGAATGGGGTCACCCATAAGGGAAATATCACCAGAATTTCCAATCTAATCTTATTTCATCCATCCGAAAAGAGGGGAAGAGATTCATCCCTTAAATGGACTCTACAGGAAAAACCCCAAATTGAAATCTGCATTTATTCCATATGGGATCATCGTTTTACATTTATAGATCCACATACACTCCTTTTGGAGTAATAACCTATCAAAATCTCCCCTTCTGGGGCTTATTTTAAGATGGTAGATCCCTCTAAATTTAA
Source organism: Hyperolius riggenbachi (assembly GCF_040937935.1). Lineage (NCBI taxonomy): Eukaryota > Metazoa > Chordata > Amphibia > Anura > Hyperoliidae > Hyperolius > Hyperolius riggenbachi. The sequence goes on from NC_090655.1 coordinate 148,624,011, forward strand.
AGCCTTTTGTATTTCCACCCTGGCATTCATTAAAATGAACTGCCACTGCACTTTCAGCTTTTTTATTTTTTATATTGTTAAGGTGTTCTCCTATCCTGGTACCTAAATCTCTTCCCGTCTTTCCAACATAGATCTTGCCACATGGGCATATAATCTGGTAAATTACCTTGGTTGTAGCACATGTTATATAATCTCTTATCCAGAATTCTCTGCTACCTGTACTATCAGAGAATCTCTCACCTTCCATTACATATCTACAATGTGAACAATTCAGGCATTTAAACATGCCTTTACGTCTTATATTTGTTTTCTTCTCTTTCCTCAATTCGCTTGACACCAACATATCTTTCAAATTGCTGCTACGTTTAGCCGTCACATGGGGTCTTTCGCCTACTATTGAGGCTATTTCTTTATCCAATGTTAAAACCCCCCAATTTTTCTCTAACACTTTCTGCAACTCCTCCCAATGATCTCCATATCTTGTCACCAATCTGGTGACATCCTCCTGTTTGACCTGTTTTTTGTTCTTTTTCTCTAACAATTCTTCCCTTTCGGTTTTTAAACCTCTTATATATGCTTTACTTATTAATCAGGAAGAATATCCTCTTTCCTTTAATCTACTTCTTAAATGTTTAGCCTCCAATTTGTATGACTCAACCGTGGCACAATTACGCCTTATTCTTAAAAACTCCCCTATTGGTACAGCTTTAATTTGAGATCGCATGTGGTGGCTTTTCGCATGCAGCAAAGTATTGCCTGCACTTTCTTTTCTATAGCTTGTTGATATCAAACGATTCCCACTCCTGATTAATTTTAGGTCTAAAAAGGTGATCTGACTTTCGTCACAAGTCCATGTCACAAAAATATTTCGTTGATTACTGTTCAGTTTTTCCACAAATTTCTCTAAACTTTGCCTATCACCCCTCCACACCATCAAGATATCGTCAATGAAGCGCAGCCAGAGGGCGACGCCCTCACCGAACCCACGCATGCCAAACACCTCCTCCAATTCCCACATACCTAGGTGCAGGCATGCGTAGGCCGGGGAGCACGCCGCCCCCATGGCCACGCCCCTCAACTGTTGGTAATAATTTCCATTGAATTCGAAATAATTCCTTGTCAACACAAGCTTCATCAAATCTTGTACAAACGCATTATGATTCTCCTCCTCCTCGCCATAATACCTCTCCAAGAAGTGTGCCACTGCATTTAACCCAATTCCATGGGGTATGGATGTAAATAATGACTCAACGTCTAGCGACACCAACAGACATTCATCCGGTAGTGTCACCTTTTCAATTTTTTTCAACACATCCATGGTGTCTCGTACATATGAAGGCAGAGAGATCATCATTGGCTTCAGCTTCTCATCAATATATTGAGCTACTCTCTCCAAGGGGCCCCCATTAGCTGACACTATGGGTCTACCTGGGGGGTTACTTAAATTCTTATGAGTTTTAGGGATTATGTAAAATGTTGGTATATTATACTCTTTTATTTCCATATATCTAAATTCTCTTTCCAATATGATTCCTTCTACTAAGCCCCATGATAATTTTCTATTGATTTCATCCACCAATTCCTTAAAAGGATTCCCACGAATTTTCTTATAACAATCGCCATCTGCCAACAATCTCTCTACCTCACCCACGTACATTTCTTTCGGCATCAACACTACATTGCCACCTTTATCGCTTTTTTTAATTACTATATCATCCATCGATTGTAGCTCCCTAAGAGCAGTCATTTGGCCTTTTGACAGATTCCTTTCACCTCTACCTCTCCAATTTAGCTTTTGTAGATCCTTTTTCATTAAATCCAAAAATACTGCCGTTGACCTATTCGATGAAAGTGATGGCATAAATTTCGATTTAGGTTTTAGGCTAGTGTACATCCGTACCTTTTCTTCCTGTTCTACTAATTCTAGATCCTCAACGTCCCAATCATCCAGATCCCCATTACCGCCTTGACTAGAATTATCCGCATTTGCATTACTAGTGTCTTCTCCGTTATCTTTTTTTAAAAACATCTTTTTTAGAAGGACTCGTCTAAGGAATAAATGAATATCTTTGAATACTTCAAATTCATCACCATTTGTCGTCGGACAAAATGTTAGACCCCTACTTAGTATAAAATGATGATCTTTGGATAACGGAAAACTGGATAGATTAATGACGTTGAGATCTTTTTTACTCATTAAATCTTCTGACTTTCCTGAGCTAGCGACTGCGCTCTCGTCATTACTCCATTCATTCCCTGCTGCTGTATGGCTATGTCCAAAAAAGATTCCTCCGTCTCATTTCTCGTTATTTTATCTTGTTCATTGGCTACTTCCATAGCCAACTGTAATGCATTTACTATTGCCTCTTGTTCTGATGAACCATCACTATCACTGTTATACTCTGAGGAGCTATAGGTATTTTCACCCCATCTCACTTTTTTGTTTTTTCTGTTTCTCTTATTTTTGCCATATTTAGGCCTATTCCTATTTTTATCATCCTTAGGGGAAATGTTAAATATATTACCCTTTGCCCAATCTGTTTGATCTCTCATGAATTTACCCCATTTGATTTTCTTTACTTTTTCCTGTTCCTTTTCTATGATCTTTTTAGTTCTTTCATTAAATTTATTAAAATCTACGTTTTTTCGCTGCTCGTTTACCTTTCCCAAAAGGACATTCATTTCTCTCTCAATTCCTTCCAACTGAATTTTCTCTTCCTCAGTCATTATTCTCATTACTTTTAATCCATGCTCTATGCATTCTTTTTTCCAAATAGGTACAAATCTTTCCGTTAGTAAGTGAGAGGCTGGGATTACTCTTTCCCTAATGCCTCTTGGGATTATACCTGCTCCAATGTACTTATCCATATATATTGTGTTCCATTTGCGTTTTACAAATTTAACTGCCACCTTCTGGTATTCTCTAAATAATTTATCAATATTAATTGAATCTTCCTTAGGGGTTTCGGAAGCCCCGATATCTTGTACTTCGATGTTTCCATCGATAATCGGAAAATACGCCATCCTTACAATGGAATAACCCTTCAAATTCAACTACTAAAGCAACAAGCTAAACGGTAAAGAGAAGTGAAAGGATCCTCTGTAAAGCTCAATATTTACACTCACCAATTTTCGTCCCGCAATAGGGACCCCTGTCTCCCCTGGGTCCTCCCTCGATGCAACTATTTTAGACAATTACAATGGCGTCACAATATCAATGGTGCCTAGCACCCAAAATCAACTTTTCTAAACATCCAAATTTTCTATGCATAGCACAGTATATAACTCTATTAAAAAATCACACTGGACAGGTGGAGTATAGTTTGATTTTTAAAGTGTATTACCAAAAATTTGCATATAAACACATCATTAACTTCCCCACACTATCCACTATTATTGCACACGCCCTATTTCCTATTATTGCACACGGCCGAAGTTAATAGCGGTGTAGCGCGATCTGCAGACGCCACGGAGAGGAAACCATTGAGGGGCTGGAGGTTACACGGAGGTAGTGGGGACGCCCACGTACCTATCCTCGCCCTAGAAAACTCAAAAGGCTTGGTAAGACTGTTCTAAATTTCCGTGGCAAGCAAGTTGTTGAATGAGAAATAACAAACAATTGTCAATTATCCACCAGTGCCTCGCTGCGGGCCGTTGTGAATTTTATACCACAGGTGAATTTATGGACACTATCATCACAACCCTAAAGAAATCAATCGGAACTATACAAAAATTAACAGGAATTATGGGCAATAGCTAACAAGTGATTGAAGTACATTCAGCTATAAGGCCGCTTAAAGGGACAGTGTAATACTATATTTAAACTGAGCGACCTAAGCAAATATGAACTTTTTGCAGAGGCAACCATGGTAATTCATGTTAGTTCCTGTCATAGGGGTGAAATAGGGCGTGTGCAATAATAGTGGATAGTGTGGGGAAGTTAATGATGTGTTTATATGCAAATTTTTGGTAATACACTTTAAAAATCAAACTATACTCCACCTGTCCAGTGTGATTTTTTAATAGAGTTATATACTGTGCTATGCATAGAAAATTTGGATGTTTAGAAAAGTTGATTTTGGGTGCTAGGCACCATTGATATTGTGACGCCATTGTAATTGTCTAAAATAGTTGCATCGAGGGAGGACCCAGGGGAGACAGGGGTCCCTATTGCGGGACGAAAATTGGTGAGTGTAAATATTGAGCTTTACAGAGGATCCTTTCACTTCTCTTTACCGTTTAGCTTGTTGCTTTAGTAGTTGAATTTGAAGGGTTATTCCATTGTAAGGATGGCGTATTTTCCGATTATCGATGGAAACATCGAAGTACAAGATATCGGGGCTTCCGAAACCCCTAAGGAAGATTCAATTAATATTGATAAATTATTTAGAGAATACCAGAAGGTGGCAGTTAAATTTGTAAAACGCAAATGGAACACAATATATATGGATAAGTACATTGGAGCAGGTATAATCCCAAGAGGCATTAGGGAAAGAGTAATCCCAGCCTCTCACTTACTAACGGAAAGATTTGTACCTATTTGGAAAAAAGAATGCATAGAGCATGGATTAAAAGTAATGAGAATAATGACTGAGGAAGAGAAAATTCAGTTGGAAGGAATTGAGAGAGAAATGAATGTCCTTTTGGGAAAGGTAAACGAGCAGCGAAAAAACGTAGATTTTAATAAATTTAATGAAAGAACTAAAAAGATCATAGAAAAGGAACAGGAAAAAGTAAAGAAAATCAAATGGGGTAAATTCATGAGAGATCAAACAGATTGGGCAAAGGGTAATATATTTAACATTTCCCCTAAGGATGATAAAAATAGGAATAGGCCTAAATATGGCAAAAATAAGAGAAACAGAAAAAACAAAAAAGTGAGATGGGGTGAAAATACCTATAGCTCCTCAGAGTATAACAGTGATAGTGATGGTTCATCAGAACAAGAGGCAATAGTAAATGCATTACAGTTGGCTATGGAAGTAGCCAATGAACAAGATAAAATAACGAGAAATGAGACGGAGGAATCTTTTTTGGACATAGCCATACAGCAGCAGGGAATGAATGGAGTAATGACGAGAGCGCAGTCGCTAGCTCAGGAAAGTCAGAAGATTTAATGAGTAAAAAAGATCTCAACGTCATTAATCTATCCAGTTTTCCGTTATCCAAAGATCATCATTTTATACTAAGTAGGGGTCTAACATTTTGTCCGACGACAAATGGTGATGAATTTGAAGTATTCAAAGATATTCATTTATTCCTTAGACGAGTCCTTCTAAAAAAGATGTTTTTAAAAAAAGATAACGGAGAAGACACTAGTAATGCAAATGCGGATAATTCTAGTCAAGGCGGTAATGGGGATCTGGATGATTGGGACGTTGAGGATCTAGAATTAGTAGAACAGGAAGAAAAGGTACGGATGTACACTAGCCTAAAACCTAAATCGAAATTTATGCCATCACTTTCATCGAATAGGTCAACGGCAGTATTTTTGGATTTAATGAAAAAGGATCTACAAAAGCTAAATTGGAGAGGTAGAGGTGAAAGGAATCTGTCAAAAGGCCAAATGACTGCTCTTAGGGAGCTACAATCGATGGATGATATAGTAATTAAAAAAAGCGATAAAGGTGGCAATGTAGTGTTGATGCCGAAAGAAATGTACGTGGGTGAGGTAGAGAGATTGTTGGCAGATGGCGATTGTTATAAGAAAATTCGTGGGAATCCTTTTAAGGAATTGGTGGATGAAATCAATAGAAAATTATCATGGGGCTTAGTAGAAGGAATCATATTGGAAAGAGAATTTAGATATATGGAAATAAAAGAGTATAATATACCAACATTTTACATAATCCCTAAAACTCATAAGAATTTAAGTAACCCCCCAGGTAGACCCATAGTGTCAGCTAATGGGGGCCCCTTGGAGAGAGTAGCTCAATATATTGATGAGAAGCTGAAGCCAATGATGATCTCTCTGCCTTCATATGTACGAGACACCATGGATGTGTTGAAAAAAATTGAAAAGGTGACACTACCGGATGAATGTCTGTTGGTGTCGCTAGACGTTGAGTCATTATTTACATCCATACCCCATGGAATTGGGTTAAATGCAGTGGCACACTTCTTGGAGAGGTATTATGGCGAGGAGGAGGAGAATCATAATGCGTTTGTACAAGATTTGATGAAGCTTGTGTTGACAAGGAATTATTTCGAATTCAATGGAAATTATTACCAACAGTTGAGGGGCGTGGCCATGGGGGCGGCGTGCTCCCCGGCCTACGCATGCCTGCACCTAGGTATGTGGGAATTGGAGGAGGTGTTTGGCATGCGTGGGTTCGGTGAGGGCGTCGCCCTCTGGCTGCGCTTCATTGACGATATCTTGATGGTGTGGAGGGGTGATAGGCAAAGTTTAGAGAAATTTGTGGAAAAACTGAACAGTAATCAACGAAATATTTTTGTGACATGGACTTGTGACGAAAGTCAGATCACCTTTTTAGACCTAAAATTAATCAGGAGTGGGAATCGTTTGATATCAACAAGCTATAGAAAAGAAAGTGCAGGCAATACTTTGCTGCATGCGAAAAGCCACCACATGCGATCTCAAATTAAAGCTGTACCAATAGGGGAGTTTTTAAGAATAAGGCGTAATTGTGCCACGGTTGAGTCATACAAATTGGAGGCTAAACATTTAAGAAGTAGATTAAAGGAAAGAGGATATTCTTCCAGATTAATAAGTAAAGCATATATAAGAGGTTTAAAAACCGAAAGGGAAGAATTGTTAGAGAAAAAGAACAAAAAACAGGTCAAACAGGAGGATGTCACCAGATTGGTGACAAGATATGGAGATCATTGGGAGGAGTTGCAGAAAGTGTTAGAGAAAAATTGGGGGGTTTTAACATTGGATAAAGAAATAGCCTCAATAGTAGGCGAAAGACCCCATGTGACTGCTAAACGTAGCAGCAATTTGAAAGATATGTTGGTGTCAAGCGAATTGAGGAAAGAGAAGAAAACAAATATAAGACGTAAAGGCATGTTTAAATGCCTGAATTGTTCACATTGTAGATATGTAATGGAAGGTGAGAGATTCTCTGATAGTACAGGTAGCAGAGAATTCTGGATAAGAGATTATATAACATGTGCTACAACCAAGGTAATTTACCAGATTATATGCCCATGTGGCAAGATCTATGTTGGAAAGACGGGAAGAGATTTAGGTACCAGGATAGGAGAACACCTTAAAGAGACTCCGTAACAAAAATTGCATCCTGTTTTTTATCATCCTACAAGTTCCAAAAGCTATTCTAATCTGTTCTGGCTTACTGCAGCACTTTCTGCTATCACCATCTCTGTAATAAATCAACTTATCTCTCTCTTGTCAGACTTGTCAGGCCTGTGTCTGGAAGGCTGCCAAGTTCTTCAGTGTTGTGGTTCTGTGATGCATCTCCCCCATCCAGGCCCCTCTCTGCACACTGCCTGTGTATTATTTAGATTAGAGCAGCTTCTCTCTTATCTTTTACAAGCTGGATAAATCCTCCTCTGAGCTGGCTGGGCTTTCACATACAGAGGCATTACATACAGGCAGAGCTGTCTGCACTCTGCAGGAAGAAACAGCCTGACACTTCAGTGGAAGATAGCTGCAGGGGGAAAGAAACACACAAATGATCTCTTGAGATTCAAAAGGAAGGCTGTATACAGCCTGCTTGTGCATAGATGTATTTTCTATGTGTGGACATACTGTACATCAATCTACTTCCTGTTTTGGTGGCCATTTTGTTTGTTTATAAACAAACTTTTTAAAACTGTTTTAACCACTTTTAATGCGGCGAGGAGCGGCAAAATTGTGACAGAGGGTAATAGGAGATGTCCCCTAACGCACTGGTATGTTTACTTTTGTGCGATTTTAACAATACAGATTCTCTTTAACAATATAAAAAATAAAAAAGCTGAAAGTGCAGTGGCAGTTCATTTTAATGAATGCCAGGGTGGAAATACAAAAGGCTTTAAATTTAGAGGGATCTACCATCTTAAAATAAGCCCCAGAAGGGGAGATTTTGATAGGTTATTACTCCAAAAGGAGTGTATGTGGATCTATAAATGTAAAACGATGATCCCATATGGAATAAATGCAGATTTCAATTTGGGGTTTTTCCTGTAGAGTCCATTTAAGGGATGAATCTCTTCCCCTCTTTTCGGATGGATGAAATAAGATTAGATTGGAAATTCTGGTGATATTTCCCTTATGGGTGACCCCATTCCCCGTTAATCTATGATGGGGGAGGTGTTTCCTGGGTCCTCTCTCGATGCAGATAGAAAAGTCCATGAAGTGTTGGTTAAAAGCCGATAGAAAAGCTAGATAATAAGAAAATAGGATAATGCACAGATATAAGGAAAGATGTTAGAGTAACATTGTTGGTAAATGATTGAAATAAACAGCAAGGAAAATAAAAGTGCAAATTGCATTGGAGAAATCTATATGTACCCTTGAAAAAGTTAGCAGTTACTGAAAAATCCACAAGATGGTGCTGAAGAGCATGATAAAATGTTTATTCATGAACTGTTCCTATTTAAGCCCACTAGAGGGCGCTGAAAAACCGGATATTGAGTCCATGCCTTGAAAAAACTCGTGGAAACGAGTGAAACGCGTTGGCTACAGTTGGACTGCAGAGGCTACCGTAGGGGGCAGAGGTAGAGTTGAGGAAGCGGCATCCATAGCCGCAGAAGCTGCGCAATACCGCCAGCCGAAGTTAATAGCGGTGTAGCGCGATCTGCAGACGCCACGGAGAGGAAACCATTGAGGGGCTGGAGGTTACACGGAGGTAGTGGGGACGCCCACGTACCTATCCTCGCCCTAGAAAACTCAAAAGGCTTGGTAAGACTGTTCTAAATTTCCGTGGCAAGCAAGTTGTTGAATGAGAAATAACAAACAATTGTCAATTATCCACCAGTGCCTCGCTGCGGGCCGTTGTGAATTTTATACCACAGGTGAATTTATGGACACTATCATCACAACCCTAAAGAAATCAATCGGAACTATACAAAAATTAACAGGAATTATGGGCAATAGCTAACAAGTGATTGAAGTACATTCAGCTATAAGGCCGCTTAAAGGGACAGTGTAATACTATATTTAAACTGAGCGACCTAAGCAAATATGAACTTTTTGCAGAGGCAACCATGGTAATTCATGTTAGTTCCTGTCATAGGGGTGAAATAGGGCGTGTGCAATAATAGTGGATAGTGTGGGGAAGTTAATGATGTGTTTATATGCAAATTTTTGGTAATACACTTTAAAAATCAAACTATACTCCACCTGTCCAGTGTGATTTTTTAATAGCGCCACTGTATACCTGTTCTGTTTAGTGAACCCGCCACTGCATACCTGTTCTGTTCAGTGGACCCGCCACTGCATACCTGTTCTGTTTAGTGAACCGCCACTGTATACCTGTTCTGTTTAGTGAACCCGCCACTGCATACCTGTTCTGTTCAGTGGACCCACCGCACTGTTCTGTCATTCAGCTACATCAGCCAGGTGACCATATGGGCTGTAAAGCCACCAAAACCTGCACTCTCGCCATGGTGCGCACCGGTAAAGCACGGCCGTCACTACACAAACAGCTGTTTGCGGTGCGTTACACGATGAGTTTGGTGTGTCAGTGTGAAGCAGTACCTTAATTACACTACCTGATTGATGTATACACATGCAAGATGTTTGAAAGCACTTTAGGCCTGTCATTTAGCATTCAATGTGATTTCTGCCCTTAAAACGCTGCTTTGCGTCAAATCCAGATTTTTCCCGGGGACTTTTGGCATGTATCCCACTCCGCCATCCCCCCCTCCAGGTGTTAGACCCCTTGAAACATCTTTTCCATCACTTTTGTGGCCAGCATAATTATTTTTTTTTTTCAAAGTTCGCATCCCCATTGAAGTCTATTGCGGTTCGCGAACTTTAACGCGAACCGAACCTTTCGCGAAAGTTCGCGAACCCGGTTCGCGAACCGAAAATCGGAGGTTCGGCCCAACACTAGTGTGGGCTGATGAGTATGCCAGACACAAGAATCTGAGACATAACCCTCGCAGGTTTCTGGCTCATGTATTTTCTCGTAAGCTTAGAATTCCCCTGTCAGGCTATTTCTATGAGTTTTTTCCTGCTGTGCAAAATGCTGATCAGATTAGTTTATGCAACATCTCTCTGTCATTACCATATGTTAATGAGTTGGTGCTTGCGGGCCAATCTGCTGATTCGGCTTGTCAGCCAAAAGATTCGTTGCCCATAGCAACTACAAATAAAGAGATTATTTCTGTCAAGTCTGAGATATGCAAAGTTGCTAAAAAGGGAAAAACTAAAAATCGCAAGCATCTGAATAAAACACTCCCTATTGATGTTTACAATGATGTTGCTCAGTCTGCGGGTTTTTTACTCTTATCCAAAGCTTTTGTGGACCCTTTAATAGGCAGAATTATTTTTTATATTAAAAGAGTAAGAAAGTCTATGCATGTACCTGACCCCAACCCGTATGAGAGCTACTTAGATACCGGGTTGTTTGAGCCCCCATTTGCTTCCTGGGATATTGGAGCTTTGGTTGAGGAATTCCGGATGGATTGGAAGGCGTTTTGCGACTTCTATATCGCAGAAAGCGCAGAGACGCTAAACGCTTGTATAAATTCCGTGTACACTTTGATAGATTCTGATGAGTGTGACAAATGTTTTGTGGATCCAGTGATGTGTGTGTGGCAGACTATTTTGGATGAATTGCACACACACCAATCAATTGATTCCAATAAAGAGACATCGTTATCAGATGATTGTTCCTGCTTTTCTGGGGTAAAGCATGTGCGTTTAGACATTGTGCGATCCGAAATGAATGGGTGTACCACTGTGGTTGACTCCTATGCGAATCCTGAAAGATTCTCTCCTGACTGTGTGCAGTTTGAATTTAAAACAGATCTTTAAGATCTTCCATCTATCTTTCTCCTGTTGTTGTCGCTATTTCTTCTGCAAATGAGTCTTTGTGTCACCCTGTTCACACCTGTAAGGGCCCGTTGCCTAGTGACAGTTGCTCCAGTGTTTCTGTCCTGAACGCCTTACAGTCTGCTTCACAGATCGCGGAGATTTGCGCTATGGAAACGTCAGTTTCACAACCTAAAGCGATTTTGGATTCGCAAGTTTTGCGTTCTGACTCCTCGGATTCGACATTGTTAGCCAAATCTAAGAGTGAGACAGCGCTTCGGTTTTGTGAATCTGTTGCTGAAGCTTCTTTGCCTTGTCCAGAGAAGCTTTCTCTGAACCTGCCCTGTACCATGAATGAAGATATGATTTCCACTCGCACTGACAGTTGTGAGTCCCTTTCTTGCTCTGAGGAAAATGCTGATTCTGCACCCTGTACTCTGGATGAGTCAATATGGCCTTGCTTAGAAACCCCTGCAGTGTCCCTAGAGGCTCGTCTAGGTATTGCTACTATTCCCACCTGTTTTTCTGCAGTTTTGGAGTTACAAGTTAATTTGACTGCTACACAGAATTCTGTGTGCAGTGAGATTGAAGTTAGGGAGTCAGTGTGTGTTCCAGTAAATATTCTTGTACATTCCGCTCATGATGATGAAATTCAGTCTCAGCTTATGGTGGAACCATTCCTGGGACATCTACCCTGCCTGCAGGAGGTATTTAAAGTTCAGCCCTGTAACATGGATAGTTCAGAACCCTTCATAGAAAACTTGGAAAATTACATTTCTGAGGTCTTAGTTGATGTTTTGGAGGTTTCCAAGTCCCTCCTAAAGGGTGCAGAACTTCTAGGAGATACCTCCTGCTCCCCAGATCCGTCTGAGGTTTTGCCCACTTCAGTGGGCATTGCTGTTGTGCTGACTACTGTTGCAGCTCTGGAGGAGCTTCAGTCTTGTGTAGTCAATGATGAATATGGGGTAGATACCAGTACGGTCACAGAGATTTCTAGGTTTGAGTCCAAGCCTTCTTTTGAAAGTCCAATGCTTGTGACCACTGCTCGTGATGATTATTTGCCCAGTTCTGGTTTTGGTCTTGTCGTGACGGACTATGAGTTTGGCAGTTCCTCGACGTGTCCTGAGGTTCCCCTTGGGCTAGTGTACCCCGATGTGTTCTGTGACCCAGAAAGCCCAAGTGTGTCTCGGTTGCCAGCCTGCTTAGATGCTTCCTCGGTGGAAACCTGTTCTGATGTTGCCTGCCTGCCTGCATGCCCAGAGGTGGTCCCTGAAGGCCCTGGTCTTGATGCTTGTCCTGGTAATTCTGAATCCAGAATTGTCATTGGTTCCATAGGGGTTCTTGATAGTTCTCCGTGTGAGCCTGGTGATCGTTCTGCCCCCCTGGGATCTCTGCGGAGCTTCAAAGTGTTCTGGGAGATCCTGGGAGAAATATTTCCTGGTACCTTGAATGAGATCAGCAATGGGTGCTTTGTGGAAAGGGACACTTCGAATGGGTATTGTGGCAGGTTTGGTATTTTTGGACGATCCCTGGAAGGTGGTGGGCATGGCTCGGTGGGTGTCGATGGCTTCTTCTCTGGCATTCACAGTCCTGATGGGTGTTACACTGAGACTTGTGGTACTGATGGGCATGTTTCGGTGGCTTCTCCTTCCGATGAGGTCGGTTTCGGGTGGGCTGACTCTGGAATTGGGCCCTGTCGGGCTGTCCCGACCTTCATGAGTCTTCAGTTAGAGTCTTTTGCAAATATCAGGTTAGAGGCTTGTCTGGAATCCGACACTAGGGGGGGGGGGGGTACTGTAATGATCCGCTCAGCTGCCTGCACAGGCAGGCAGCTTTTTGACCACTGTTCAGGTCTGCATTCTGCAGTTCTCTGGAAAAGAGACCTTTTGTCAGTTTTGCAGCTTGCTGCTGCTGAGGGATTTGCATACATTTGTCATGCAAATTGCCTAGCCACATCCTTTGTAGGCTTGCTCTATATATACCATGTGATTCCACAGTACGTCGCTGGTCATAAGGGTTTGTCCTGTGAAACACTCCTGGAGTGTCAGCCATGCTTATTGTTTGAAGATTAGCTTAGAGTAATTCCTGGGACTGCGCTAGGCATCCTTGCTAGAGCATTCAAGATTGTATTATTTGTATTGCCTGTTCTGTCTCTCTTGCTGTACTTGGATCACACTTGCTCTGGCGGAAAGAGCAGTGGATTCAGCTTGCTCTGTTTCTATACTTGGATCGCACTTGCTCTGGTGGAAAGAGCAGGGGATCCTGCAAGCCAGTGGCGTAGCTAAGGAGCTGTGGGCCCCGGTGCAAGTTTTACATGGGGCCCCCCCAAGCCCTCTATACATAACAATTGATTTGGCGCACCAAAACCTGCCAAAGACAACCACAGAGTCAGAGTTGCAAGAAGGGGATGGTGAGGGGGATGAGGTAAAAAGACAGTGGGAACCTATCATTATGGAGGGTGGAGAGGGGGGTGGGGACAGTGTAAAGATTAAGGAGGTTGGTAAAAATTCAAGTAGCCAATTTCATGTAAACAAAATTGGTAAATGTGGTGGTAAAAATATAAAGTGCATGGTAACCAATGCTCGGAGCCTTGCAAATAAAATAGACGAACTAGAGTTCATTCTGAATGACAAAGGCTATGACATTGTGGGAATAACCGAGACATGGATGGATGAAAGCCATGACTGGATAGCTAATTTAAAAGGATACAATGTGTTTAGGAGGGATAGAACAGGGAAAAAAGGTGGAGGGGTTTGTCTCTTTGTTAAGAATTCTCTTACAGCTGTCCTCAACGATGAGATGGAGGAAGATTGCGAAGATGTGGAGTCCGTTTGGGTAAATATTCATGGTGGAAATAAAAGTTGCCAATTGCTTATTGGGGTATGCTACAGGCCACCTCTTATTAATGAAGCTGCAGAACTGCGATTACTACAGCAGATTGAAAAAGCTGCAGGTAAAAATGAGGTCATAATTATGGGCGACTTCAACTTTCCAGACATTGACTGGAGTATTGAGGCTACCCATTCTGGTAAAAGCAGCAGATTTCTGGCAGCACTACAGGACAATTACTTGACTCAAATGGTAACTGAACCAACTAGGGGGAATGCGTTACTGGATCTGATCATTTCTAATAGACCAGATAATGTATCAAATGTGCAGGTTCAAGAACATTTGGGAAATAGCGATCACAACATGATAACGTTTGAGCTGGTGACTGATAGGCCACGGGGCAGCGGGACCACTAAAACTATGAACTTTAGAAAAGCAAAGTTCACTCAAATTAGGCAGGCACTAAGTTTGGTGAACTGGGATAATGTACTACAAGGGGAAGACACTGAAGGGAAATGGCAAGCTTTTAAACTTATACTCAATCAATACTGTAGTATGTATATCCCATATGGAAACAAAATGTCTAGGAATAAAAAAAGGCCTCTATGGATGAATAGAAAGGTTAAAGATAAAATGAAGAGGAAAAAGAATGCCTATAAGGTCTTAAAACAGGAGGGGACAGAGGCTGCACTAAGCAATTATAAGGAGTGCAATAAAAATTGTAAAAAAGAAATTAGGCAGGCAAAGATTGAAGCTGAAAAACAAATCGCTAAGGATATCAAATCTAACCCAAAAAAGTTTTACAAGTACATTAACTCTAAAAAAAGAAAGGTTGACTGTATAGGACTCCTAAAGGATGAGGATGGGAACTCAATGGTGGATGACCAAGGTAAGGCAGAGTTATTAAATGCTTTCTTTGCTTCTGTCTTCACAAAAGAAACAGCACTGTTGCAAACTACAGAGGCGGAAGAGTCTCAATCTTCTAACTGTAATATTAAATACTTAACGCAGGAAGAAGTGAAGGCAAGACTAAATAAATTAAAAATAGACAAGGCACCTGGCCCGGATGGCATGCATCCTCGGGTCCTAAGGGAATTAAGTTCAGTTATAGATAAACCCCTTTATCTTATCTTTTGTGACTCTCTTGCAACTGGCAGAGTCCCAGTGGATTGGCGTACAGCCCACGTTTTCCCATTATTTAAGAAGGGCAAAAAATCTGATCCAGGAAATTATAGACCTGTAAGTTTAACATCAGTTGTATGCAAACTATTTGAGGGGTTACTAAGAGATACTATACATGACTTCATAGTAGAAAATAATCTTATTTCTCAGCATCAACATGGGTTTACTAAAGACAGGTCCTGTTTGACTAACATGCTCAGCTTTTATGAGGTAGTGAATGCTAATATGGATATTGGGAATGCTGTAGATGTGATATACTTGGACTTTGCAAAGGCCTTCGACACTGTTCCCCACAAAAGTCTGGTGCAAAAGTTGAGGATGCAAGGACTGGGGAAGAGTCTGTGTTCATGGATAGGGAACTGGCTAATGGACAGAAAACAAAGAGTTGTGGTCAATGGATCATACTCAAAATGGGAGACTGTTAGCAGTGGGGTCCCACAGGGGTCTGTTCTGGGTCCAGTGCTCTTCAATTTATTTATTAATGACCTAGTAGATGCAGTAGTGAGCAATGTTGCTATTTTTGCAGATGATACAAAATTGTGCAGAATCATTAACTCTCAGGAAGATAGTGTCATATTGCAACAGGATCTGGATAGGATGGCTATATGGGCACATACATGGCAGATGAAATTCAATGTTGACAAATGTAAGGTCATGCATTTTGGACGTACTAATGGTCTAGCACCATACAAAATAAATGGGATACAGTTGGGGACATCAAACTTGGAGAAGGACTTAGGAGTACTCATTGACAACAAGTTAAATAATCGTACTCAATGCCAAGCAGCTGCAGCTAAAGCTAACAAAATTTTGGGATGCATTAAAAGGGAAATAAAAACTCGAGATGCTAGCATAATATTGCCCCTGTTTAACGCTCTAGTAAGGCCACATCTGGAATATGGAATTCAGTTCTGGGCACCACATTACAAAAAAGATATTGCAGTTTTAGAGCAGGTGCAGAGACGAGCAACAAAATTGATCCGTGGGATGGAAGGTCTCACTTATCGAGAAAGGTTAGATAAACTGGGTTTATTTAGTCTAGAGAAAAGACGCCTTAGAGGGGATCTAATTAACATGTATAAATACATCAGAGGGCAATATAATACCTTGGTGGATGAGCTTTTTGTCCCTAGGCCTTCTCAAAGGACTAGAGGACATGATCTGCGCATGGAGGAAAAATGTTTTAGCCATTTATTTAGGAAAGGGTTCTTTACAGTAAGAGTGATTAAGATGTGGAATGCATTGCCACAGGAAGTCGTTATGGCAAACTCTATACCTGCATTTAAAGGGGGCTTAGATGCTTTCCTTGCGTTGAAAGACATCCATGGCTACAATTACTAGGTAATGCCTAATGATGTTGATCCAGGGATTTTATCTGATTGCCATCTGGAGTCGGGAAGGAATTTTTCCCTTTAGGGGCTAATTGGACCATGCCTTGTAAGGGTTTTTTCGCCTTCCTCTGGATCAACAGGGATATGTGAGGGAGCAGGCTGGTGTTGTACTTTATACTGGTTGAACTCGATGGACGTATGTCTTTTTTCAACCAAAATAACTATGTAACTATGTAACTATATATGTAACAGTGTTTTAAGGATTACTACTATTCAAAGCATCTATAAAAGTGATTATTACCAGCACAGGACCAACAGAGAGCTAATACTGTGATGAAGGGTGGACCCTTCGGGGCCCCTCTGGCCCAAGGGCCCCGATGCGGTCGCTACCTCTGCACCCCCTATTGCTACGCCCCTGCTGCAAGCTCTGTTGCCTTACTTGGATCGCACTCGCTCTGGCGGAAAGAGCAGTGGATCGTATCTCTCACTTATTCCTGTTTTGGTGTGTCTGTCTTGTCTGATACGAACGCTTGCTTGAGGCTCGGTGAGGTAACCGTTAAGCAAGCGCTCGCGTCCTATGTTTCATGTTTGTCTGTCGGTGGTTAGTTAGGCGTGCTTGTCTCTGTTGTGCTTAACCACTTCCCGACCGCCGTATTGACAAATGGCGGCCGGGAAGTGGACCCCGCAAGGACCGCCGTATTGACAAATGGCGGCGGTCCTTGTAGGGGCATGGGCGGAGCGATCGCGTCATCCGTGACGCGATCCTCCGCCGGCGCCTGTCTCCGCTCACCCGCCGCAACATCCCGCCGGCCATACGGAAGCGCCGGCGGGATGTTAACTCGACGATCACCGCATACAAAGTGTATAATACACTTTGTAATGTTTACAAAGTGTATTATACAGGCTGCCTCCTGCCCTGGTGGTCCCAGTGTCCGAGGGACCACCAGGGCAGGCTGCAGCCACCCTATGTCGCACCCAAGCACACTGATTTCTCCCCCCCCTGCCCCAGATCGCCCACAGCACCCCTCAGACCCCCCCCTGCCCACCCCCCAGACCCCTGTTTGCACCCAATCACCCCCCTAATCACCCATCAATCACTCCCTGTCACTATCTGTCAACGCTATTTTTTTTACCCCCCCCCTGCCTCCTGTCCCCTCCTGATCACCCCCCAACCCCTCAGATTCTCCCCAGACCCCCCCCCATGTGTACTGTATGCATCTATCCCCCCTGATCACCTGTCAATCACCTGTCAATCACCTGTCAATCACCCATCAATCACCCTTTGTCACTGCCACCCATCAATCAGCCCCTAACCTGCCCCTTGCGGGCAATCTGATCACCCACCCACACCAATAGATCGCCCGCAGATCCGACATCAGATCACCACCCAAGCGCAGTGTTTACATCTATTCTCTCCTCTAAACACCCACTAATTACCCATCAATCACCCCCTATCACCACCTGTCACTGTTACCCATCAGATCAGACCCTAATCTGCCCCTTGCGGGCACCCAATCACCCGCCTACACGCTCATATTGCCCTCAGACCCCCCCTTATCAATTCGCCAGGGCATTATTTACATCTGTCCTTCCCTGTAATAACCCACTGATCACCCATCAATCACCCCCTGTCACTGCCACCCATCAATCACCCCCTGTCACTGCCACCCATCAACCAGCCCCTAACCTGCCCCTTGCGGGCAATCTGATCACCCACCCACACCAATAGATTGCCCGCAGATCCGACATCAGATCACCTCCCAAGTGCAGTGTTTACATCTGTTCTCTCCTCCAAACACCCACTAATTACCCATCAATCACCCCCTGTCACTGCTACCCATCAGATTAGACCCCTATCTGCCCCTAGGGCACTCAATCACCCGCCCATACCCTCAGAACGCCCTCAGACCCCAGCCCTGATCACCTCGCCAGTGCATTGCTTGCATCTATTCCCCCCTCTAATCACACCTTGCAACACCCATCAATCACCTCCTGTCACACCCTAGCACACCTACCCATCAGATCAGGCCCTAATTTGCCCCGTGTGGGCTCCTGATCACTCGGCCAAACCCTCAGATCCCCCTCAGACCCCCTTCCGATCACCTCCCCAGTGCATTGATTGCATCTATTTTCCCCTCTAACCACCCCCTGAGACACCCATCAATCACCTCCTGTCACCCCCTAGCACTCCTATCCATCAGATCAGGCCCAATACAATCTGTCATCTAAAAGGCCACCCTGCTTATGACCAGTTCCACAAAATTCACCCCCTCATAGACCACCTGTGATCAAAATTTTCAGATGCTTATACCCCTGAACAGTCATTTTGAGACATTTGGTTTCCAGACTACTCACGGTTTTGGGCCCGTAAAATGCCAGGGCGGTATAGGAACCCCACAAAATGACCCCATTTTAGAAAAAAGACACCCCAATGTATTCTGTTAGGTGTATGACGAGTTCATAGAAGATTTTATTTTTTGTCAAAAGTTAGCGGAAATTGATTTTTTTTTTTTTTCACAAAGTGTCATTTTTCACTAACTTGTGACAAAAAATAAAATCTTCTATGAACTTGCCATACACCTAATGGAATACCTTGGGGTGTCTTCTTTCTAAAATGGGGTCACTTGTGGGCTTCCTATACTGCCCTGGCATTTTAGGGGCCCTAAACCGTGAGGAGTAGTCTAGAAAACAAATGCCTCAAAATGACCTGTGATTAGGACGTTGGGCCCCTTAGCGCACCTAGGCTGCAAAAAAGTGTCACACATGTGGTATCGCCGTACTCAGGAGAAGTAGTATAATGTGTTTTGGGGTGTATTTTTACACATACCCATGCTGGGTGGGAGAAATCTCTCTGTAAATGGACAATTGTGTGTGAAAAAATTGTCATTTACAGAGATATTTCTCCCACCCAGCATGGGTATGTAAAAAAATACACCCCAAAACACATTATACTACTTCTCCTGAGTACAGCGGTACCACATATGTGGCACTTTTTTACACCCTAAGTACGCTAAGGGGCCCAAAGTCCAATGAGTACCTTTAGGATTTCACAGGTCGTTTTGCGACATTTGGTTTCAAGACTACTCCTCACGGTTTAGGGCCCCTAAAATGCCAGGGCAGTATAGGAACCCCACAAATGACCCCATTCTAGAAAGAAGACACCCAAACGTATTCCGTTAGGAGTATGGTGAGTTTATAGAAGATTTTATTTTTTGTCACAAGTTAGCGGAAAATGACACTTTGTGAAAAAAACAATTAAAATCAATTTCCGCTAACTTGTGACAAAAAAATAAAAACTTCTATGAACTCACCATACTCCTAACGGAATACCTTGGGGTGTCTTCTTTCTAAAATGAGGTCATTAGTGGGGTTTCCTAATTGCACTGTCTCTGTAATAAATCATATCTCCTTTCCTCTGTCGTGTCTGTTGGGCTGAGGCTGGAATGTGTGGAATGTGCAGCACTGCTTGTCATTGGCAGAAGCTTTACACCCCCCCCCCCCCTCCAAGCTCTGCATGAGTCACACAGTAAGCTAGTTCTCAGCCTATGATACTCTGGTTAGAAGCCAGTCTTTTGTTTGTAAACACTGCCTAGAACTGTTAATTACAAACCAGGATTGCAGCAGGGAGTGGCAGAAACAGCACAGAGGGGCACAGGAGAACATAAGGAATAGAATGGTATGCTTTTTATTGTAAGAATTTTAGAGTATAGATCCTCTTTAAAGAGGGTGTTTGTAGTGTTTGTGTGTGTGTGTGTGTGTGTGTGTGTGTGTGTGTGTGTGTGTGTGTGTGTGTGTGTGTGTGTGTGTGTGTGTGTGTGTGTGTGTGTGTGTGTGTTTGTGTGTGTGTGTGTGTGTGTGTGTGTGTGTTTGAGTGTGTGTATGAGTGTGTTTATGAGTGTGTATGAGTGTGTGTATGAGTGTGTGTGTATGAGTGTGTGTATGAGTGTGAATGTGTGTGTATTTGCCTTTAATAAACAAAAACATGTTGATTATGTAGACTTTCACATTCCAGACCCGGCAGAGAAAACCCAGTGCAGCAACTTCTATTGGTTCACACTATTTCCGCAATACTCAATTGGGTATCACAGTGAAAATCTGAAATTAAGCAAAAAAAAGAAAAAATGTAGTAAAATTACCTGCATCTGTACTTAAAGTGCACCTGTTAAGGTACATACACACCTTAGACGAAAATTGGTCTAAATGAACGTTGACCAACAATTGATAAGTGGAGGTTAATGATTTTAAACGACTGACCTGTATACACACATATAATGCAGAAGTGACGCCGGAGGTGCAATTAACTGAAACGATTGATATCTGTACAAACACAAGCAATTATGAACGATTGACTGTGGTGCGTGCCCTATATACAACAAGATCATTATGCATTGTTTAATTAACTGTACACACTCCCTTTGATGAATGATTGTTTTTTTGGTCGGAAAAATCCAACAGAATGGATCACAGACTACTGATATCGGTCATTTTTTGGTATTTGTGATGGTTGGGTCAGTCGTGCTCAGTTGCTTACCGAAAATTGGTCAAAAGCTTGTTAATCAAAAGTATGGTTCAGACTGATATTTATCTAATATGTGTGCGTAGCTTTAGGCTACTTACACACCAAGACGTCGCGTTTTAGGGGACGTTATGGTCGCATAACGTGCCCCTAACGCAACGTATGGTGGTGTTGAAGTTGGACGTCAGATTGAGCTGCGTTATGCAGCTCTCAAAGCAGCCGCTCCAGGTTAGTGATAGGAAGTCCGGATCTTTTTAAGGATTCGGATCATTTGAATCGGATAATTGAAAAGATCCGGATCTTTGAACCGAATCATTTGAATCATTTTACTAGGGAAGCAGACTGGGTGAAATGATTAGCAGGACAGGACTTTCCCTGCACTGTACATTCTGTATGTTCCTGTTTCTTCCAGACAGACATCCACTGTGAACCGAATCTTTCATTGTGATGATCCGGATGAATCGACTCATAAAAAAGATCCGGATCAAATGAACGATTCATTCATGATCCGGACAACACTACAGTCCCACCACGAGTCTCTGCAGTGCAGTGAATATTAATTAGCCATGTGGCTGGCCGCAGAGGAGGAGGGGAGACCTCCTCCTCCAACATTACTGAGCATGTGCAAACAGTCTAACGTGGCTTAGCCCAGTATAATGTACAGCATGCAGCACTTTGTTTGTAACGTGCTGCGTTACAATGTAACGCAACGTGTTACTGTGAACAGCAACATTGATTTTACAGTGCTGTGAGTTAGGCTGCGTTACTGGCTGCTGTAATGTGGGACTTTAACGTCCCACTGTGAAACCAGCCTTAGACTACTATGAGACTATTATTACTATTAGACTACTATGGTGTGGTGCTATTGCTGAATATTTAGTCACTAGTTTTGAGTTGCAGTGCTGACTCCC
Source organism: Hyperolius riggenbachi (assembly GCF_040937935.1). Lineage (NCBI taxonomy): Eukaryota > Metazoa > Chordata > Amphibia > Anura > Hyperoliidae > Hyperolius > Hyperolius riggenbachi. The sequence goes on from NC_090655.1 coordinate 148,645,725, forward strand.
TGGTTTTAATAACTGTTAAATAAGTCACATGGGTAAGGATTTGTCCCACAAATGCATGTATGTGAGACATTAAAAGAAATACACAGAGTTAGTAAAACCCCTGAACAGTGCAGTTTAGGTATCAAGTATTCAGGTATGTGCATCGATAGTCATAAGGCTATCATATTATGTTTGGGTTCCACTAGAGTAGCACTAGCATACACCAGGATTGTGAAAACTCAGTTTAATGTGGATATGGTTATCTAAGCAAGAAACGATTATGCAAAGTAGGGTCCCCAAACGTGACCTAAACACTGCCTTCACATGTGCCAATAAAAAGTATATATGATATTTAATAGCATACATGTGCTACATTATCTGTACTGCTCTACATATGCAAAAGGTAATTAGCAATCATTTCTGCTTAATCATCTAAATCAATAAAACAAATTGCTTCATGATAAAATATTAATTTATTAATAGGCAAGTAAATATAGTGTATAATATTTATGGTGATTAGCGAGTTGAAGAATGTGCTTCAGTTCCAGCTCCACCATATAAAAAGCTCCGATTTTGAGGTATGGAACATCTGTTCAGCTTCTTTTGTGTCTCGAAAGACAGCATCTAAACTAACTCAGTCATGTCTGGAGTTAAGGGAGGACCATGTGGCCAGAAGATCCAGTGTCAGGATCCATGCAAAGACCCCTGCCCAAGGCAATCTATCTGTGTGGTTCCTTGCCAAGACCGTAAGTATCTATACGTATTATTATACCTTCTTAATGGAAAAGTGAAGCAAAATAAATACTCATGATAGAATGAATTGTACATGTAGTGAGGATAATTAAGAAAACATTAGTAGCAAAGAAAAGAGCCTCTTATTGTTATTTTCAGTTATATAGCTTTTTTTGTATTACATTGCTTCACTCATACTGTATATGCAGTTTACAAACCACACTGTATTTTAAGCTATAAAACAGAGCAGAATGAATGACCCTTTAAACTTTCCTGCAGTAAAACCTTATCTCAACCTGTCTCTCACGTTTTATTGGTTGTGCTCCAGAAAACAGGACTGTCTTCGACCTAAATTGGGTTGAAGAGAACAGAGAAGCACCTTTGCATGTTCTATTTCTTAGCTGTACTACACATACAATTCATTATTTCAGATGTTTATTTTCGCTTCAGGTTTGCTTTAAACAATTTTCATTTTTTGCTTTTGTTTGAGGGTATAATAGCCCAATCAGGCAGCAGTATACTACTTGTTGTCACAGCAGCCACTCAGAATGACACCCACTGCACGAAACAGAGCTTAAGGACTGTGTCTCTGGAATGTCTGTGCACAAAAAAACGCCATACCCTTATCCTTCATTCCTTCTAGGTAGTGTATTAGATATTACAAATTTAGTATTCTTTATGCATTAAGAATGAAATCTTATTTTTCCCTCTAGAATAAAACTTGTTCAAACTGGTTGGTTCTGAGGTTGGCAGATTGAAGCTCCCAGGCACAGTCATTATGTGGAATACTATTAGTTTGCCTATCAACTGTTAGGTGGCTACCTCCCAATGGATGAAAGAGTTTTTATCAATCTATAGCATGAATCTATAGTCTACAAACTAGTTTTCCAAGGGAGTAGGGCAGCCATGCAGCAGCAGCTCCTGCCCACCCTCCCTTTTGTTTCTAGATTCCTAGTGAAGTTAGAGGATCTTGGTATGTGTTCATTTCTTGCAATCACACCTTTTTATCTTAGGGACATTTTTTTATTTAACTTTCTGTAGGCCATTCAAAATTACAGATGCAGTAGAGCCATCGAGCCCAGAGTCCAGAAGTGATTCTGCATGGAGCATCAGGGGCGCCACCAGCATACAAGCAAGGCAAGCCCCCGCTTGGGGCTTCACACTGGGCGGCTGGCATGCGGGCACCAGGCGGAGCGGTGGGGAGAGAGAAGTTCCCACTTACCTTCCTTGATCCTGACAGCTTCTATCTACTTCCTGTCCCGGCGTCTGTCGCAATGGTAACAGCACCCCCTGTGATGATGTAACCGCATGTCATCACAGGGGGAGCTCTTACCGATGTGACGCGTGCTGACAGAGGCTGAAGATAGAAGCTGTGTGCAAGATCGAGGCAGGTAAGTGGAAACTTATTTCTCCTCACTTCCCCCCGCCGCTGCGCCCACCCTCTACTGGGGGCATATACCTATCTAAACTATAGTGGGGTCATATACCGATCTAACCTTTACTGGGGGCTTATACCGATCTAACCTATACTGGGGGCAGATACCGATCTAACCTATACTGGGGGCATATACCGATCTAACCTATACTGGGGGCATATACCGATCTAACCTATACTGGGGGCATACACCTATCTAATCTATAGTGGGGGCATATACCAATCTAACCTATACTGGGGGCATATACGATCTAACCTATACTGGGGGCATATACCGATCTAAGCTATACTGGAGGCATATACCTATCTAAGCTATACGGGGGGAATATATTGATCTAACCTATACTGGGGGCATATACCGATCTAATCTATAGTGGGGGCATAAACCAATCTAATCTATACTGGGGGCATATAATGATTTAACCTATACTGTGGGGGCATATAGCGCCGGGGGGGGGGGGAAATTCTCATAATTGCAAATTGCGGCCGTCAGCGATTTTGATTTTAGATGTGAACAAAGCCTTACTTAGGGTCCGTTTCCACTTGTGTGGTTGCGAATTAGTCGCGGAAAGCGCAAAAATGAATTCGCAGGCGGATGTGAGTTTTACCGCGAATTTTAATGCAAATTCACGGGCGTTTTCGCATATGTTAATAGAGTATGAGAATTTAACCATGTCAGTGCCTGTGTGCTTTTACATTGATTTTAAGCGAAAACGCCAGCGAATTTGCGGTAAAATTTGCATATGAAAACGCATGCGAATTTCCTATTAAATACATTGTATGCGAGGGCTCTGAGGACTCTGCCGTGCAGATTTTTTCTGCACAGAAAAATGCTCAGAAATCCTGACAAGTGGAAACCGTCCCATCCACTTGTATTGTCTATGTGAATCTGCAAGCAGGAAACGCATGCAGATTCGCTCTAGTGGAAACGGGCCATTTTACTGTTTCTCTTATTTTTTTCATCCTGTAATTTATTTTTACGTATTTGCTGGTCATTTGCACCATAACACTCTAAATAATTAGAGCAATGATTTACAAACCTTTCCTCAAGTACTAGTCATGGTTGCTACAAGCTTTCGTAGGGCTTAGCAAAACCGATACAATGTACCACTGCAAAGGTTTATCAAATCAAATTTGAGCCAAGAAGTTTGCACTGACAATAGGTGTCCTAGAAACTCTAAACATGCCTCCTCTCTACGCGTGAGCAGACAGAGGCTCCAGTAGGCTAAAAATTGCTAAAATCACTAAAAACAGAGAAGGGAATGGTAGACGTACCTCCTCCAAGTAGACGCAAATAATGTTTGTTGAATATTATCAACAGTATTTTATTTACACATTCCAAAAGTGCTGTGCAGCACGTTTTGCAGGCATATCCCACTTCATCAGGCTATAAGTGGCTATAAGCTTGGAGGGGGCAAGTCCACCACTGCCACCTCTGTTTTTAACGATTTTAGCAGTTTTTATCCTTTTGGCACCTTTGTCTGATTCCTCCTCCTTGGTGGAGGGACGTTGCCCCTTTCTTCCGATCCACAGAAAGCGACTTCTTAATCCTGAGTGGGGACAGGTCTTGTCTCTCCACCTGTCCTTACGGTGGTTGCCTGGAGGGTAACCTTGGATTGTCAGTATACAAATATATAATTACTTTATCATACCCATTAACAGTACATACTTCACTAATTTGGGCTCAAGCTGTCCCCTTTTTTATGCCTCCTCTCTGTTTATTTTCAGCATGTCCACCTCGTCAACAGCACCATCATCACCATAACCAAGGCCACTACTACATCCAAAGAGGTAATGATATGCAAGATTGCTAAAGCATTAACAAAGATTGTTAGAAAACTATAATTGTATTTAAAATATTTAAATAATTAAAGAGGCACTATAGTGAAATATAGTAGAATGTAGTAAGTTATTCAGGATACCCACTTTCACTGTAACGTTTCTGATTTCAGCACAAGAAACACTTCCTATATTTATATACTGCTGTATATTAAATTTAGCCCTTGCCTCCCAGTGATGTTTAGCCTAGGATGATTAGACCCCCCCTGCCCCGAGCATTGTTGTAGAACAGGTATATTTTCTACTGGCTTTAGAACTCTCACAAAAAAAAGAGATCACTTGACAAGACTAATGATGTCGCTACCTGTGATAAGTTTCAGAATGTAAATCAGGATGAGGAAATATTTTACAATAGGCAAACACTAAGTAATTAATTTAAAAATGAATATTGCAAAAAAATAATTACGTTATTTTCACTACAGTTCATCTTTAACCACTTCACCTCGAAGGGTTTTTCCCCTTTAAAAAACCAGAGCAATTTTCACCTGTCAGCGCTCCTTCTATTCATTCGCCTATAACTTTATTGCTACATATCATAACGAAACAATCTATATCTTGTTTTTTTTTGCCACCAATTAGGCTTTCTTTGGGGGGTACTTTTTGCTAAGAATTATTTTATTCTAAAAAAGGTTTTATCAGGAAAATAAGAAAAAAAATTGAAAAGATTTAATATTTCTCAGTTTGTGGTCATTATAGTCTTAAAATAATACATGCTAACGGAATTAAAACTGACATATTTTATTTGCCCATTTGTCCCGGTTATTACAACATTTACATTTTTTCCCTAGTGCAATGTATGGCGCCAATATTTCATTTGGAAATAAAGGTGCATTTTTTTCAGTTTTGCGTCCATCCCTGATTACAAGCCCATAATTTAAAGAGTAACTGTCGGGCATAAAATCAATTCTTTATTTTTATCTGGTAAACAAGTAATAAGGATGCTAATCAGGCAATCCAAGAGTTAAAATCTCTCTTACTTTTTTGGTTGATAAATGATCATTACCCAGTTTACCTGACTCTTATTTGGTACGTTGCCGCAAAAAGGAAGTTGCAGGGCATGCTGGGTTGTCCTTTTTAGCTTCTGTACATTAGTTAAGTCTGAGGGGAAATAAAGAAACAAACAAAAAAAAGACAACCAGCATGCCCTGCAACTTCCTCTGTGCGGCAACGTACCAAATAAGAGTCAGGTAAACTGGGGAATGATCATTTATAAACAAGAAAAGTAATAGTAATTTTTAACTTTTGGATTACCTGGTTAGCATTCTTATTCCTGGTTTACCAGATAAAAATAAAGAATTGATTTTTGATTTTAGGCCAGACAGTTACACTTTAAAAAGTTATAGTAGTATACCCAATTGATGTACATATTAACAAAGTTCAGTCCCTAAGGTAACTATTTATGTAATTTTATTTTTTTTTCTTAAAAAAAAAATGTTTGCCAGCAATGGGGAGTGTGGGAGGTCAGGAGTTCATTTAAATAGAAAAAACAAGGTAACTAGGGGTTATTTGATGAAATCAAAGGGGGATGTAATTTTACAATTTGGCCACAAGATGTCCTCCATGGTGTAATCAGTCTCCGTACTATTGGGACGGAAATGGAAAGACAACATGGCTGGGATTTGTGAATGGCAGAGCCGTTTGAATAGACGGCTGCAACCATTCACACGGGGAATTAGATCAATGAATGGGATCCTTTTCCCCATTCATTGATCTAGCGGCTGACAATCGGCGGTTATGAGCGATGGTACCAAGCGCGGGGGGGGGGGGACACAAACGGGGGGATGCAGCGGGAGGGATGTAGTACCTACGCCCCTGCACAGAGTTGTGGCATTTTGCAGGGGCGTAGTTACTCGTCCCGGCAGAGGGGAAGTGGTTAATGAAGTGATAATAATCACTCAGGCACTAGTTGCCACCATGCTTTTATCAGGCCCAGTGAGTTGTATACAAAGTACCACTGAAAGTTTTTAATATACCAACAGGTAAGTGAGACAGTGAAAGGGTTACTTTAAGAAACATTTGTTAAGCATTGTTTAACATTCTACATTTGCCCAAAGAAGCTTGGCAGAGTTTTGCTGCTTAGCATATAAATAAAAAAGGGTAAATTACCTGTCTCTGATTGATGTGATCATTTTAGATAGAAAATCAACAGCGTTTAGAAATGACCCCTGACATCAGTGGCCTCTGCTCCTGTGATAAGCCAAACCATAAACTATTTAGCTGATGTTATATTTGTGCCCACAATGGGGTATCTTCCACTTTTCCTTCCCATCTTTTAAGGCCCATACACAAGCCTGACTTAATATAATTACAATAAGCATATGTACATGTAATGTTAACAGATTCTAATAGATTTTCTTCCTTTTTGTAGATCCGTGCAACCCTTGTTGCCCCAAACCCTGCCAGTGTGTAGGAGTTTGCTGCTGTAATAAGTGAAGACACCGCATAAAACAGGAAGTCTATGCTATAAATGAAAGCATCGGAAACACTCTACTGCCGAAATCCCTTTCATCTTGTTCATGCATTTGCTCTTTCCTATCACTGACCAATGCTTGTGAATTCCATAACTCTACAGCTTGCTAAAGGATACTGCATTTAAATAAAAGACATTACACTCACTAGATTGTTATTTTCATTTCCTAAATGTCCTAAACACTGTAATGTTACCATTATCAGGGTATGCATCCAAAGTGAACACTGATGTACAAATCTAATAAAATGTAAAACATAAAGGAAACCTGAAGTGAGAAACCTATGGAGGCTGCAATCTTCATTCCTTTATAAATAATGCAGTTTACCTGGCTGTCATGCTGAGCTTTTGCTTTTGTTTGTGAGTCCCACACCTGTAACAAGCATGCAGCCAGTGCAATCAGACCAGAATCAAAGCATCTGATCCGCATGCCCATTCTGGGCCAGTGACTTAAAGAATTAGAAGCAACGCATCAACAGAATTCAGGCAACTGGCATGGTTTTATTAGAGAATAAGGATGACAGCTTCCATATTCCTCTCACTTCAGGTTCCCTTTAAAAAAGACAATCCATCCATAAATGCCATAGCGTCAGTGCATCCCGTGAATCCAAATAATCATAAAGCGTGACCCATCTCATATTTGTATTAGTCATACCAGAGTAAATTAGGAGCAGTTGCCAAGGATTGTATTGAGGAAACTGATGAATAAACAATGCAACATCTCATTACATAAATTAACTGTGCACCTTAACCCTTTCAGGACCGGCCACCTAACCCCCTTAACGACCAGGCAATTTTGCATGGGAGAGGGGGTGCGTGTTTGGCTGATCAAGCAGCCGGATCTTGTTGCTGGGCTGTGTCCCCCCTGTGTGGCCAGGTGTCAGCAGTTTTCACTCACCTTCCAGGCTCCAGTGATGAGCCGCTGCAGACACCACCGCTCTCTCAGATATCCAGACCTGTACTGATGCTAAGTCCCGGGTCGCGGATTGACGCCGTCAGCAAGCCGCAGCCCGGGACTTACGTCACAACGAGCAGAGATGCCAGCAAGAGCGGTGGCAAGCGCCGATCGTCGCGGGAACGGCAGGGAAGTGAGTGTATCCTCTTCTTTCCCCCTTACCGCCGCAGCTGTCAAATTGATCACTACGATCTGCCATCGATCGTAGTGATCACATGATCAGCAGCCATACGCGATGTCTGCTGATCACTGAGGGGAGATGCCAGCTGTCATACAACAGCTTAATCTCCCCTCTCCGGTGCGCACGACCGTGTCAGGAGTGGAAACTGCAGGCTGCGTAGATCCTACGCAGCATCAGGCTAGAACAGCCACAAGTGCGCCGTAGAATCTCATAGCAGCAATCCCCAAAAAGTTAAAGAAAAATTACAAGAACTGTACATGCAAAACAGCTATCAAATAGTTAAGCCAATCCCAACTGTGTTACCAGCTGCAACCTGATTGACTACTCTAGGTAACTGATCGTTTTTGCTCAATTTTCTAGTGGTGAGTCAACACACTCAAGAAATAGTGAATGTGGAGAGAGACAGAGCATGTATCTTTGCTTTGACTAAGTTTAGTAAAAAGCTTTGAAGCGGGGGAAAGCACCAAGATGGAGGGGAAGCTAGCCAAGCTGAGGAGCTATGGAGCTTATGGGGGAACAAACGAAGCACCGGGTGTGGTTAACATCTATTCCTTTGTCAGGTACCTTTTTAAGAGATCCCATAAGCTTTCACGTATTTATATAATTCCTTTTTGTATTAATAATTCCTTTTTTTGTATAGCGCTTTTCTTCTGTCTGACTCAAAGTGCTTGTGAGGCAGCCACTAGAGCACACTCAGTAGGCAGTAGCAGTGTTAGGGAGTCTTGCCCAAGGTCACCTGCCAAATAGGTGCTGGCTTACTGAACAGGAAGAGCCAAGATTTAAACCCAGGTCTCCTACGTCAGAGGCAGAGCCCTTAACCATTACCCTATCCAGCCACAAATACATTTCCCATATAGGGAAGGTTCAGTGGGCCATACCCATAAGGTTGAAGTGCCACGTTTTCTGAAATGTACTTTGCCCAATCAACCAAAATTTGCTAATTCCATATAAAACACTGTGGGCATGATGCAATTCACTTTTCCTCCTAAGTTTTCCTAGGTGATATTTTCACATCTTATTGTTAAAGTGCCTATTTAGCCACCAGCAAGTAAGAAAACAAGAATTATTTTGACAGTACATTGTCACCTACCAGTATTTGTTTGTATTTTTCAATTGCAGAGTGCTGAAAATGCATTTTAAGCAGAAGGCGAAAAATTATCTCCTGGGGAAACCTTTGGAGAAATAGTGAATTTGATAAGGGCCAGTGTGTCCAAGTTAGTTAAAAGAGGACTTTAAAAAAAAATGTGAAGCAGGGGTTCCAAAGGTTGGAAACTTATTCAATAAATCACTACAGCACAGTGATGGGCAATAGGTAAACATGTTCTGTTTTTGTAACATGCACTGAATAATCTTTTCATATAGGAAAGAAAACAAAGAAATGTATATTATCAGCCCCTTCTATTTAGGCAGAATAAACATATAAGAAAAAAATCCTGCTTTGCAAAAGACATGTGTAATAAGCTTTTATAAGCTCCAGATATGCTACTTTCCTGAAACATTTTTTTAATCTACACTTATTTCAAACAGAATGCCAATTAAACATACACCTCAATATAAAAACTACCGTAGTTAAACCATAAAGCACAGAGCAGTAAATTGCAAAGTGCTGATTTAGCAACACCCATTAATAAATAACAAACATTTGGCAGCTATATGTGTGTAGAAACTGTACTCACTGGTTTATAGAAGATTGTGTCCCCATTCCCACTGCATACAGAGTATTTATAGAAAACTCCCTTATGCAATTCAGTTATGATCAAGCAGTCTCTTCCTCAAGACTACAAGTTTTCTAAGTCAAACACAATACGAAGCTGGAAATGTCTAGAGTCAAGAGTACCAAGGGCCATGCAAGGGCATTTGCCTGAGGCCTTTAGAGTGCAACGATCTATGCCAGGACGAGACATGGCTTGCTGGGAAACATTTCACTGTTGTAAAAATTAGTGAGCAAATCCAAAAGTATACAAGTTACCTAGTAAATCAAAACATACATTTTTCCAGGATGGGGTGGTCTTTCACTTTAATATTTATCGAGACAGACGTTATAAAAACAGACATTATCAATTGAAAGGATAACAATACTTTACTTGAATTAACCTCCCCTGCAGTAGTCCTGAGTGTGGCTTTCTGGGTTATTTAAAAGTGTCAAAAGTGCTAACACCAAGCCACACTTTGAGAATGTGTGGCATGGCCTATATGCAGAGAGTGTAGCAAAAGTGTGTACAATTCACCTTTTCAGTATCCAGTAGGCACTTGTGGCCCATCTTCATCCTCTCCTTCTAGGTGCTCTGCCTCTATGGTGCTGTCACATGAAATACAGATGTGTTGCATGTGTACCTGCCAGATCCTGGAAAGATGGTTGCACACCCCTCCGCAGCAAATTCTGCATGAGGATTGGGGTGCCCTCTCTGGCTACCTAAACTGGGGGGTACTCTGGCTACCCATAAAAGGGGGTGCACTCTCTACCTACCTATACTAGGCAGGAGCACTTTCTGGCTATCTATATGTTACACATATGATGAATTAACTCCACAGTGCGATAGGGGTGAGTAGAGGCTGGGTGTTTATTGAGGATCAAACAACAATCTGGAATGAGATGGAGGACATTCTTCCATTAGGGCAGGGTCAGTGTAACTACATAAAATCATACATAACACAACATCATATTGCTCAGAAATAACATCAGTGCAAATACAGTGCAGCATATCACATATAACAGCAATCTGCATAACATGTGCTCGCTATGTCTGCCACATGCAATGTCCTAAAATCACTGAACTGAGTATCAGGGAAGCTGTCCTGAGTCTATACTGCTCTCACCTCTTTCCCTAGCATATGAGAGATCATAAACTGTCTAACAAGTAGAGTTTAGCAAAACTATCACTCAGAAAAAGAATCATTATACTTGGAATGAGATGGAGGACATTCTTCCATTAGGGCAGGGTCAGTGTAACTACATAAAATCTCCCCACCAACCTAGAATGCACAAGTGGTTCCCCCTAACACAGGAAGTGCTACAGCTATGCTGGGGAGAACTTGTGTGTCCTCTCTATAGAAATCCCAGGGTTTCAAATATGGATCTTTTATGATTATATACATTTATGAAACGGACTTATTACTGACTGGAAAGCATTTATTTTGGGGGGTGCCTTTTTTATACATACTTTACACTCTCCCCCACAAAAGTTTATGTTGTCCCCAACATAAGCAAATCTGATATTCCAAAATGCATGAACACTGTTCTGTTAGAGTCTGACAGTTGTTTGGGAATTAAGGGTTTACCAAAGGAATTATCCTCTCTCTGTGATAAATTATTCCCATGTTACTTTAATCACAGGTTCTCACCAGGTCTATTGCGCGCCATAGTTCCTAATAAGGTCTACTTGCTAATACAGCAAGTTTTGTCTGCAAATCCCTTTTTTTTTTAATCACAACTTTGTGTGCAAAGAAACTTTTATCAGACTCAAGGATGATGGTGAACTAGGGGACACTATATGGGTTTCCTTGTCCCTTACTTTAATCTTAGAACAACACTTTGTCCTTGTACCTGTTATCCTAATTTCACTTTCGGCCAACTATTTTCCACTTCCTAATTTCATCATCCATTGGAATATTACTTGTGCTTCATAAACCATGAAATATACATCAGTATACATTTATCAAAACATCATAAAATAACATTAACTGCATAGGTCCATGAAAGTCCTAAAATTCAAGGCATTAAAACTCAAACATATTATTCTGTGTTTACCAGTCTCTGCAATCTCCAACAAAGTATTCTGGACTCAAATACCATTGAGGGTAAACAGATGAAATATTACCACAGTCCATAGCATGTGCTGTTGTGGTTCTTGGTACAAGTCTTGGTTCACCCAAAGAATCATAGGTTAAAGTCTTTGGCTGTCTTCTGTTTCTGGTGGGTGGTTTTCTGCATAGATGCTCCGTGTCAGCATCATCCTCATTGTCACTGTGCTCACTTTCAACATTGTCTCTGGAATTTTCAGATGCTGGAATCTCTTCTGCATTATTTCCTGATAAGCATTCTGGTGTTGGAGTCTGATCTTCATGAAGATCATCTCTTGAAATATCCTCTGTAGGAAGTTCGTTCATATCCAACTCATGAGGATAAAATTCTTCTGCTTCTGGATTTAGTTGTGTGCTATCTTCCCTTATAAGGTCATCGGATAAAGGAATGAAAGTTTTCCATTGTTCTTGTTCATTGTCTGAATCACTTTCTGACTCCACATCTGAGTTTTGCTCAGACTGATGTGTGTTCCTTTGGTTCTTGTCTAATTTTGCTGTGACAACTTTTCTTGGCATGACTTTACTCAGGTCTGCTGGTAGAAAGTCACATGGCAATAGCAGATTTCTGTGTAGAATTCTTGAGCGACCTTTGCCAGTCTCTGGCTTGACTTCATAAACTGGACTATCTTCATTCTGTCTTTTAAGAACTACATATACAGAATCTTCCCAGTAAGATCTCAATTTTCCTGGACCTCCTTTTTCAGTAAGATTCCTTACAAGTACTCTGCTACCTGGTAAAAGATCAGATCCATGGGTTTTCTTGTCATAATATTCTTTACCTCTTCCTGCTGCTGTCTTGGCAGTCTTTGAAGCAATTTCATAGGCTTCATTCATTCTCTTTGTCCAAGCTTTCACATATTCTGGGTAAGTCTTGTATTTTTCAGTTACAGGAGTATCAAACATGTTGTCAATTGGTAGTCTGGGCGATCGTCCATAAAGTAGGTAGAATGGAGAATGTCCTGTAGCTTCACTTCTAGTACAATTATAGGCATGAACAACTTTAGCTAGAGAGTTTTTCCAATCTTTCCTTGACTCTGGTGATAGAGTACGGAGCATGGAAAGCAGGGTGCGATTGAATCTTTCAACTTGTCCATTGCCTTGAGGATGGTATGGAGTTGTATGGGAATTTTGGATGTGACCATACTTGCTTAAGGCTGCAAATAGTTGATTCTCAAATTCTCTGCCCATGTCATGGTGAATTTTTGTAGGAAATCCAAATTTCAGAACATAGTCATTGAATATTTTATCTGCAACAGTCTTTGCTGATTTGTTCTTTGTGGCATATGCTTGAGCAAATCTGGTGAAATGATCTATTACAACTAGGATGTACTCATATCCACCTTTGCAGGTTTCCAGATGAAGGAAATCAATAGAAACCATCTCAAAAGGATATGTTGTTTCAATGTTATTCAAAGGAGCTCGGGTTGGCTTGTTTGGACGTTTTGCCTTTAGACATTTACACTGACGAGTAATGTAATGTTCGGTATCACTTTGCATATGTGGCCAAAAGAATCTTTCTCTGATGAGATTTACAGTTCTTTCAACTCCAAGATGTCCCATTTCTTCATGTAGCTCTTTGAATACTAAGTGATGATACTTCTTAGGCAACACTAATTGAGATCCTGAAGATGTTCTTCTTCTCAAAATCCCATCAGTGTCTAGGTACAACTTAGGCCATTGTCTCATGAGTAGAGACAGGTCAAGAGACTCACCTTGTCTCTCTTGTTTTGCCGGGAAATGGTTCTGACTCTTGTACTGCCAAATTTTCCCAATCACTGGATCTTCCTTCTGCGCTTTTCTGATTGTTTCTTTTGAAATCTGGATATCTCTTTGTACTGTATCTGTTTCAGAAGTTGTATCAGCTATTGTTAGAGGGCATAACCAAGGCATTTTGTCTTCCTGCTGAACGTGCATTGATTGAATGATAGTACTGATGACTTTGGGATCTACTTCCTGAGTACACTGTTGCATATGTTGTTCTGGACTCAAAGGCAACCTTGAAAGTACATCTGCATCCATATTTCTTTTTCCTGGGCGGTACTTGATAGTAAAGTTAAAGTCGGCTAATTCAGCAACCCATCTGTGACCTGTTGCATTTAATCTTGCTGTTGTGAGTACATAAGTAAGTGGGTTGTTATCAGTATACACCTCAAATGATGGACAATAGTACAAATAATCTCGAAATCTGTCACAAATAGCCCACTTCATTGCTAGAAACTCCAGTTTTCCTGAGTGCATGTGGTAGTTCTTTTCAGCTGGTGTAAGAGTTCTAGATCCATAAGCAATAACTTTGAGCTTTCCATCATTTTCCTGATATAACACCGCACCTAGGCCTTCTTGAGAAGCATCACAATGAAGTACAAAGGGTCTAGAGAAGTCTGGATAACCCATCACTGGTGGACGTGTCAAGGTTTCAATTAGCTGGCTTAAAGTTGCTTGATGGTGATCAGTCCATTCTATTAAGCATTGAGAAGGGAGTTGACCTTTCCATTTTTGTATAGCTTTTGGTTGCTTTCTGGATGTCTTAGAAGGTGTAGCTTCAGCAGGTTCTGAAGGTGCTGACAACAAGTCATACAAAGGTTTCGCTATTCTGGAGAAATTTTGAATGTATGGGCGGTAATAAGAGATAAATCCCAATATTTTCCTGAGTTCTCCGACAGTCTTTGGTCTTTTATCTTTCAGTGCAAGAACAGGGGCAATTTCTGCTGGATCCATGGAATGTCCATCTTTTGACACAACTCTGCCCAAGAACCTGACTTGATCTTTGAACAATTCACACTTTTTGGCTATTAGCTTGACTCCATGCTGTTGGTAGCGCTGGAGGACTAGTCGTACATGTGCTACATGTTCAAGAAATGATTTACTATGCACAAGGTTGTCATCTAGATAAGGCTGGCAAATTTCATCTCTCAATCCAGTTAAACAAGACTCCATACTTCTTTGGAATTCCGCAGGTGCAGAACTAAGGCCAAAAGGAATGCGGATCCATTCATACAAACCCCAAGGTGTGATAAAGGCTGTTAAGGATCTACTGGATTCTTCCACAAAACCTTGGTGATAAGCTTTACCTTGATCTAGTACAGAGAACCATGAACTTCCCCCTAGACTATCAAGCATGTCTTGAATTCTTGGAATTGGATGGCGATCAGGGATGGATTTTTGGTTCAGCTCTCTGTAGTCACAGCATAGCCTCAAGCTACCATCCTTCTTTCTTACACAAACAATAGGTGAGGAATATGATGATTTTGACTTTGTAATCCAACCACGGTTCAGCAGATCTTGCAGGTACTCTTTTACTTCTGCATGAAGAGGCTTAGGAACTGACATATAAGTCCTCTTGACTGGTGTATTGTCTTTTAGACGAACCTGTAACTGTAACGAAGGAATACATCCAACATCTAAGCCATCTTTTGCAAAGGCATTGCATTCTTCTCTCAACATTTGCTTCACTGTTTGTTGTTGCTCATTGGTCAAGTGCTCTAGAGATACTGGTGGATCCCATGATTCTTGATTAGTCGGTTCTCTGGTGGAGTAACTTTGGCTGTCGATCATACTTTCTAGTTCCAGTTGAGAGGGATGATATTCCTGGCTTATGGAATGTATCGGTACCTGCTGTACTTGTTTCATCTTCAGTGGTGCAGGGTAAGTTGTCTTTATCTGCTCAATATATCCAAGCTTGGTTTTGCCGGATAAAATTATGTCTCTCTTAGTTGAGTTCCATACTGGTATCTTTAACTTGGAGAATTGTCCTTTTTGTGTTGTTACTAAAACTTCATTGATACACAGTCCATTAGGCCACTGACAAGCATTGTCTGGGGTAAAGAGTACTTCCTGCTTTTGCATGACAGGTTGTGTATGAACATGACACCTGATACTGGTAACTGTGTTTGCAGGGATTCTTTGGCTCTTTGCTGTAGTCCTAACTACTGGATTGCTGGTCTCCATACAATCAGACTGCAGTAGTTTAACCAGGAGCTCTGCTGTGTTTGATGCAGTGGCGTACCTAGGGCATTTGACACCCGGTGCTAGGTATTGAAAGACACCCCCCCACCCACGGTCCACCACCTGCGGCGCGCGAAGCGCGCCGCGGCGAAAAAATGGGCGTGGCTATGACCGGATGGGGCGGAGCTAATTTAAAAGTGCACCCAAGTTTTAGTCAACCTTTCTCCAGAAAATTCACATCATTGCGCAGCTTTTCTCCAGAAAATACACAAAATGTCAGAAGCTTTCAACATAAAATACACGTAATGCGAGAACATTTCACCAGACATTACACGTTATGTAAGCAGATTTCACAAGAAAATACATTCAATCATGTCGGCAGATTTGACCAGAAAAAAATCATTCAATCTTGCGGTAGATTTGACCAGAACATACACAATGTCAGCACCAGATTTCACCACAAAATACACAATATCAGTAGTTAAACTGACCACAAAATACACAATGACGGTAGTTAAACTGACCACAAAATACACAACGGTAGTTAAACTGACCACAAAATACATAATGACGGTAGTTAAACTGACCACAAAATACACAATGTCGGTAGCAGATCTGACCACAAAATACACAATATCGGTAGCAGATTTGAGTGTTGGCAAGCTGATAGCCTGGTGGGTAGGTGGTGAAGGGTGAGCAGCCTGATTGCCTAGTGGGTAGGTGGGCAGCCTGCTGGGTAGCAGTGGTGGGTAGGGGGGCAGCAGTGGTGGGTAGCCTGCTGGGTAGCCTGGTGGGTAGGTGGGCAGCAGTGGTGGGTAGGTGGGTAGCATGGTGGGTAGGGGGGCAGCAGTGGTGGGTAGGTGGCCAGCCTGCTGGGTAGCCTGGTGGGTAGGTGGGCAGCCTGCTGGGTAGCAGTGGTGGGTAGGTGGGCAGCAGTGGTGGGTAGGTGGGCAGCCTGCTGGGTAGCCTGGTGGGTAGGTGGGCAGCCTGCTGGGTAGCAGTGGTGGGTAGGTGGGCAGCAGTGGTGGGTAGGTGGGCAGCAGTGGTGGGTAGCCTGGTGGGTAGGTGGGCAGCCTGCTGGGTAGCCTGGTGGGTAGGTGGGCAGCAGTGGTGGGTAGGTGGGCAGCAGTGGTGGGTAGCCTGGTGGGTAGGTGGGCAGCAGCGGTGGGTAGGTGGGCAGCAGCAGTGGGTAGGTGGGCAGCAGCAGTGGGTAGGTGGGCAGCAGCGGTGGGTAGGTGGGCAGCAGTGGTGGGTAGCCTGCTGGGTAGCCTGGTGGGTAGGTAGGCAGCAGTGGTGGGTAGGTGGGCAGCCTGCTGGGTAGCCTGGTGGGTAGGTGGGCAGCAGTGGTGGGTAGGTGGGCAGCAGTGGTGGGTAGCCTGCTGGGTAGGTGGGCAGCAGTGGTGGGTAGGTGGGCAGCAGCGGTGGGTAGGTGGGCAGCAGCGGTGGGTAGATGGGCAGCAGCGGTGGGTAGATGGGCAGCAGTGGTGGGTAGCCTGCTAGCAGTGGTGGGTAGGTGGGCAGCAGCGGTGGGCAGGTGGGCAGCAGCGGTGGGCAGCAGCGGTGGGTAGCCTGCTGGGTAGCCTGGTGGGTAGGTGGGCAGCAGCGGTGGGTAGGTGGGCAGCAGTGGTGGGTAGGTGGGCAGCAGTGGTGGGTAGCCTGCTAGCAGTGGTGGGTAGGTGGGCAGCAGCGGTGGGTAGCCTGGTGGGTAGGTGGGCAGCAGTGGTGGGTAGGTGGGCAGCAGTGGTGGGTAGCCTGGTGGGTAGGTGGGCAGCAGTGGTGGGTAGGTGGGCAGCAGTGGTGGTAGGTGGGCAGCAGTGGTGGGTAGGTGGGCAGCAGCGGTGGGTAGGTGGGCAGCAGTGGTGGGTAGCCTGCTGGGTAGCCTGGTGGGTAGGTGGGCAGCAGCGGTGGGTAGGTGGGCAGCAGTGGTGGGTAGGTGGGCAGCAGTGGTGGGTAGCCTGCTAGCAGTGGTGGGTAGGTGGGCAGCAGCGGTGGGCAGGTGGGCAGCAGCGGTGGGCAGGTGGGCAGCAGCGGTGGGTAGCCTGCTGGGTAGCCTGGTGGGTAGGTGGGCAGCAGCGGTGGGTAGGTGGGCAGCAGTGGTGGGTAGCCTGGTGGGTAGGTGGGCAGCAGTGGTGGGTAGGTGGGCAGCAGTGGTGGTAGGTGGGCAGCAGTGGTGGTAGGTGGGCAGCAGCGGTGGGTAGGTGGGCAGCAGTGGTGGGTAGGTGGGCAGTAGTGGTGGGTAGCCTGGTGGGTAGGTGGGCAGCAGTGGTGGGTAGGTGGTGGGCAGCAGTGGTGGGTAGGTGGGCAGCAGCGGTGGGTGGCCGGGCCGGTGCACCTGTAAAAGAAAAAAACCTTACCTGCAGATGTCTTCCGAGTCCCAGGCAGCCTCAGCAGCTCCTCTTGAATGTCCCGCGCCGTCTCCTGCTGCGTCATCAGTGCAGGGCTACGGGAAGATGGCCGCCGAAGCCCACACTGGAGACAAAAATAGACGGCAAGATGGCGTCGGCGGCCATCTTGCCGTCTATTTTTGTCTCCAGTGCGGGCTTCGGCGGCCATCTTCCCGTAGCCCTGCTCGGGTAAACTGAGGGCGGCTATCAGCCGCCCTGTCAGTGCCCGTTGCCGGCGCCCGTGGAGGGGAAGCGCCGAAGGAGGGGACCCAGGTGAGGGAGATGTGGGGGGTATTTCCCCCCTCCCCGCCGACGCTGCCACCCCTCCTTCAGCGCTGCTTCCCCTCCTGTGTCATCAAGGCTTCTGGGGAGGCCTTGATGACACCCCCCCTGGAGCTGACACCCGGAGCGGAGCGCTCCTGGCCGCCCCATGGTAGGGACGCCACTGGTTTGATGACACTGGCATAGCTGTTGCTAACATTGCTGCAATATCAGAGGTAGAATGCTTTCCTTCTTCTGATGCTTCTTTAAATAATTCCTGGATCACATTATAGCCAATGATTGGTTGCTCAGCAACTCTGGGATCTTCTGATACGATTACTGGCACCAGTAGCTCTTTGATGCGGTTGCTGTTAGAAGTTAACTGGAAGGTTACTTCAATCCATCCATGGAAAGGAATGTCTGTTTTGTTTGCTGCTTTTACACATAAAACTCCAGGGCCTAGTAATTCTTCTAGTGATCTGAGTACTGTATGTGGGAGAACTTTCTGCCTCCAGGCTTCGTTGACCAAACTAACCTGTGATCCTGTGTCCCATAAGGCAATGACTGGAATATTGTCAATCTTGCAATTCACATGGCATCTCCTTCCAATAAGATCCAGTAACTTTCGTTGATGTCTTGATGTCAAATTCTTTACTTTTAGTTGCGGTCTACCAGCTTTACTAGGTTGGTTCTGTGGATTATAGCCTTGTACCTCTGGTGAATGATCTAAACATAGACTGTCCTTTACAGAGCTTGTTGCTATAGATGATTTTCTTTCACTGGCTTCTTGGGACTCTGTTGAGTTGCAGGTTACTGTCTGTCCCTTGACAGCAACCCTCTGCCTTTTCCCTGGTCCTGTTTATTCACTCTGCATCCCTTTGCTAAATGTCCCAACTGACCACATTTGAAGCAGTGATTACATGCAGTTTCTTGATCAGAACTTTCACAATATTCACAGAGCTTCCTTCTAGTACCTTGTGTGACTGTCAGTCTTTTATATGCAGGTTTCTGTCGTTCTGTGCCATGTAGGAAAAGTGCTTTCATTTCTTCTATCTCTTTTTGCATCTGTAAAATTGCTTTTTCTAGATCAGGTTTTCTGTTTTGGAGCAGCTGATCTGTTGGGGTACAGATGGTTGGCTGTGCCATTGGCCCTACTGAGGTAGTATTGGCCACAGAGACTGGCTTTGGAGGCTGGCATAGAGTATTAGCTTGACACTCAGTTAGTTTCACAGGCTTGCTGAGTTGACATCTCTTCTGCTTTTGTTCTCTTTCCATCTCCATATTAGCTGCCTCATTCATTTTTTCTATTAATAGCTCATCAGTCACAGAAACATCCTCTAAATATTGTTTTAGCTGGAACTTTATATAATCACTTATCAGTCCAGTGCTTACTGATCTCAAGAATTTCTTTTGTACAAGTTCAGCTCCAAACTGCTCATCCCTGTCTGCTCCCTCAGATACAAACAAAAGTCGGTCTTTCAATTCAATCGCCCTGAATAGGAAGTTCTGAGGCGATTCTTTGTTATCTTGTGAGATGTTAATTAGCTGCTGGTACAAGTCAGAAGCGTTCTCCTCCTTGTAGTGACTTTTTAAGATAATTCTCAGTTGCATTAAGGTCAGTTCACTCTTCATTTCTAGCATGCCTCTAAGACTCAGTCCAGGACTGATAGCTTTGACTACTGCTTCTACAATCTCTGATTCAGTATATCCTCTTTGCAGTCCTGTGTCAATCTGGTGCATGAGGTTAGTGTAAGATAGTTTGTCTTTCTGTCCCCTTTCACCAATCTGACCTGAGATCTTAAAGTCTTTCCGTATTGCAACTTCTGGCAGTTTGCTGAAGTGAGGTGTTTTAGTAACTGTCACTGGTCCTTCTTGTGCAGAACTATCTGTAGATTCTTTATTTTTCATGCTGAGTTCCTTTATACGCTCTTCCATCAATCTAGTAGTCTCTTGAAACTTTTCCTGCATAATGCGGTACTGTCCCTTTAAATTCTCTATTTGCTGCTGTGATTCACTCTCAGATTGTTCCTTACTATTACATGTTACATTCTTCAGTAATTCTGAGATGAACTGCTTGGTTTCCTGCAGAAAGAGCATAGCAGAGTCTTCCTCCTCAGTCTCTACCAATTCATCCAGCACATCTTCAATTACTCTCCTAAAATGGCGGTGCGTTTTGCCTCTTGCCATACTCTGTTCTGGTGCTTTCACAAACTGGCAGATCTTCATCAAATCATCAGTTGTCATCTGAGTTAGAGATCTGCTAATATCTTCCTGTACACACTCCATGTTCATTCCTCTGATCCCTGTGCAAACAGACTGTCTCTTCTTGTCACTGCTAACTTTTTATCTTCACCCAGCCCCACGTTGGGCGCCAAAATTGTTACACATATGATGAATTAACTCCACAGTGCGATAGGGGTGAGTAGAGGCTGGGTGTTTATTGAGGATCAAACAACAATCTGGAATGAGATGGAGGACATTCTTCCATTAGGGCAGGGTCAGTGTAACTACATAAAATCATACATAACACAACATCATATTGCTCAGAAATAACATCAGTGCAAATACAGTGCAGCATATCACATATAACAGCAATCTGCATAACATGTGCTCGCTATGTCTGCCACATGCAATGTCCTAAAATCACTGAACTGAGTATCAGGGAAGCTGTCCTGAGTCTATACTGCTCTCACCTCTTTCCCTAGCATATGAGAGATCATAAACTGTCTAACAAGTAGAGTTTAGCAAAACTATCACTCAGAAAAAGAATCATTATACCTGGAATGAGATGGAGGACATTCTTCCTTTAGGGCAGGGTCAGTGTAACTACATAAAATCTCCCCACCAACCTAGAATGCACAAGTGGTTCCCCCTAACACAGGAAGTGCTACAGCTATGCTGGGGAGAACTTGTGTGTCCTCTCTATAGAAATCCCAGGGTTTCAAATATGGATCTTTTATGATTATATACATTTATGAAACGGACTTATTACTGACTGGAAAGCATTTATTTTGGGGGGTGCCTTTTTTATACATACTTTACATATACTCTCTGGCTACCTTATTATTTTGACACAGTGTACCCCTTTACATTTAGAAATACTAAAATAATCAAACCGCCAGGGAAGTTAAATACGTTTTTGTTCCTAGGAGATAAGAAGACGAGAGGATATATATTGCTTATAGTTTACTATTGTCACAGTACAAACAATACATGATTGAAAAAAAATCCCTAACACTTATATATATATTGCAAGCTAGCTAAAAGCTTGCAATGCTGCTTTTTAACCACTTCCCATCTACAGGTTGATTACACCGTATGTACCAGAGCTGTTTTGAAATATTAACTTTAACTCTATTGATGCAGTAACTTTATTACTACTTATGATAATTCTTAACTTGTTCCGTATCGTGCCCTCCCTAAAAAGAAAAGTTCAAAGAAACTGTATACATATACATTTAAAATACTACCTTAACTACTTTACCCCCAACGGTGCGGATTTCTCCGTCCCTTTTTTCACCCTGTTAACATCAGGGACGGAGAAATCCGCACCTGACGCCGCTCCCGCCGCTGTCCGCATGCCCCCGCGCTCGTGCACGCCGCCGCCCGCTCGCCCAGAGATCAATGAACGGGAAAAACCGTTCCTGTTTGTTGATCCAAGCCCCCGCAATGATCAGCTGCTTCTACGAGAAGCAGCGTGATAATTGTGAAAAAAAAAACTTTCCCAGCCTCATAACACTTCCTGCAAGTGTCCTTCCGGACGCATAAACAAAAAATTACTGTGGCCATCTTGTGGCCAAATAGTAAAACTACACCCTAAAGCATTTTTCATATACAAATACATTAGTTATGCACTCAAAATTAACTCATTACCTCTCACACTCTCCAATTTTTTTTTTGTAATTAAAAAAAAAATATTACAATAATACAATAAAAAAAACATAAATAGTTACCTTAGGGACTGAACCTTTTAAATATTTATGTCAAGAGTGTATAACACTGTTACTTTATAAACTGCGGGCTTGTAATTAGGGATGAACGCAAAACTGAAAAAAATGCACCTTTATTTCCAAATAAAATATTGGCGCCAAACATTGTGATAGGGACATAATTTAAACGGTTTTATAACCGGGACAAATGGGCAAATACATTTCATGGGTTTTAATTACAGTAGCATGCATTATTTAAAAACTATAAAGGCAGAAAACTGAAAAATAATACATTTTCCCAACATTTTTTCCTATTTTCCCATTAAAACAATGTCCCACCTAAAGAAAGCCTAATTGGTGGCGAAAAAAAACAAGATATAGTTCATTTCATTGTGATAAGTAATGATAAAGTTATAGATGAATGAATGGAAGGAGAACTGAAAGGTAAAATTGCTCTGGTGCTCAAGGGGTAAAACCCCTCAGTTGGGAAGTGGTTAATCAACGTTTGTTATTTAGAAATATAAATACCAAAGTGATATACATTGAAAGAAAGAAGTATTTAATCCCCTGTTGATTTTGCTTGTTTGCCCTCTGACTATGAAATGACTAGTTTATAATTGTAATGATAGGTTTATTGTAGAGAGACAGAGTAATAACAGAAGACCAAAGTTGCAGCTTGATGTGCATTGTGATGAGTGAAATAAGTATTTGATCCCTTATCAACCAGCAAGATTTTAGGCTAAACATGTGAGGGACAGCAGGGACAGCAACGCAGGGACTGGGACACTCCTAGTAAGCATGGAGTTTGGATATTTGGAATTTTCTTCCATGCCAGGTGGATGTCTTTCTTTAACATTCAGCAGTCAATTGTTATTCCATGGCATTGTATTATAATGTGTGGCTTTATGTTTTTGTATATTTAGGCTCCCAGGTGTCTTCACTGTATGCAGGTAATGAGCTGAGATTAGATGCACCCTTTGAAAGGGAATGCTCCTAATCCCAGCTTGTTACAGGACCCGTGTAAAAGAAATCAGTGTATCAGTCAATAGTGAGGATTTTCAAACAAATGTTGCAATTATGTGACTGACTGCAATGTGACTTTTTTTTTATTTTGTTGAGACTCGGTTCTCACTAGAGCTGCATACAGTGTAGTATCTGCTCCAATGGTCTGTTGCGGTCCAGCATAAGTCCAGAGCAGATGTGTTTCCACAATAGGCTTCTATGGGATAAGCATTCGCTCTCCAGTAATTATCGTGCAGGTTACAAATATGTGTTCTGCTTACTGCAATGTATCCAACAGATCAATTGCAGACCAGAAAGTGTGAATGGATCAAGGCAGCATGTTGGGGTAGTGGTTAGCACTCGCCTTGTGGTGCTGGGTCTCGGTTCGAATCCCTGCCCCTATCTGTATGGAGTTTGTATATTTTCCCGTGTCTGTGTAGGTTTCCTCCAGGCACTCCTTTTTTCTGCCACATCCCAAAAACATACAGATAAGTTCATTGGCTTAGCCCTTAATTGGTTCTACTACATTCTACATGATACATACACTACATGATACACACATAGACATATGACTATGGTAGGGATTATATAGTGAGCTTGTCTGAGGGACAGTTAGTGACAAGACAATATACTCTGTACAGTGCATAAGATGTTGCCACTATATACATACTAAATAATAACAATAATAATGGAGTTTATATATGGATAAGAATAAGAAAATTTTCATTAAACAAGGTTACAGCCCTCTTTTGATCGAGACCCAAATCAGGAAAACTAACATCATCCCTAGGGCTTGGCTACTGAAATAAAAACAAAACCAGGAAGAGGGTTGAGTCCCACCCGTTGTCATCTACAACCCACACCTGGAAATTTTAAGAAGGATAGCAAAGGAACTTCATCCCATTTTACACAAGGATTACAGACTGAGAAAGATATTCATTGAACCTCCACCTCCTGGCATATCGACAGCCACCCAATCTAAAACAGATGATTGTCAGGAATTATTTGAATAGGCCTCAACAGAATGGAACATTGCCCTGCCAACAAAAAAGGGTTTGAGACCTGCAGACACATCTACTCTACCGACAGGATAGCAATACCAGGTACACAACAGGAATACAGTGTAAAAGGCACCTTTTCCTGTGATTCTACTAACCTGGATATTTCCTAAAAATATCCATGTATCCCCTTTGATGTCGCTTGTATATAGCTGTCTTGTAAGCATACAGGATTCAGTCTGACGAAGGCTCAAAAACTGAAAGCTTACTTTTATTTATCTCTAAGTTAGCCAATAAATGGTATCATCCGGATTCAAAACTTTTTACAAAGAATAACACTAAGAGATGCATAAGTGTGCAATTATTTCTACCAAATGGTGCATCAAACATTTTTTCCGTTTTTCAATCCACTCCAATTGAGTAATGCAAATAAGCTGTCTCTATCTTATGCAACATCTCACGATTGGTGCAATTAATTTTCAAAAATAATTCTTAAAATTGTGTTAACACCAGCACAGACAGCAACTGTCTGTATATTATGTTTGTATCTCACGCTGATAGATTTGTGAACAGTATTTCTCTCAATTGCTGGTGATTTGAATTCCAATGGAACATTCAGGTCATACCATCATAGTAAGTAATTATCCCTACACTATCCACAATTTTCAGAGTAACCAAGCAGCTTAGGGTGACCCACACTACTAAGGGGGATAAAAGAGACCAAAAAGCCATCCTACTAAAAAGCAAAGCTTGGTGTAATTTGCCTTCTTAAAACAGAAGGAAATTTGCAAAAATTCAGCTATAAGCGAACATTTGCCCTACTACTGAATATGCAAATGATCCCTTTTCGCCCCTGTTAAGCCAGGCAAGCATCCAGAACCGCTGTATAGCAAGCCTATAGCTTTAAATTTTACACAGCCATATCAAACCCACATGTAGACAGCCTGTTTTGGACTTTTGGTTTTCATCAGTACATGGCAGGGATTGATAATTGACAATTTTCAGCAAAGTGTGGGCACATTTTTTTGCTTATAGTCTATAGCGCCAAATTGAAGAGGCACACATAGTACTATGTACAATGCTACGGAAGATGTTGGTACATTAAATAAATAATAATAGTAGAATATAATTTTTTTCAGGATACCCAATTTTACATCATTGATCCTGGTTTCAGAATCAGAAATGCTTCCTATGTGTAACAATCGGTGTAACACAGAGAGGGTCTGATTACCGGTGAACTGCAGTATCACCGAGAATACAGAATATACCCCGATTATTGATGATCTGCAGTATCACCGATAATCAGATATATCTACTAACCTCTGGACACCTGAGATATGCAAGTGTTGGTGCAACAGTAATACTTAGAGTACTGCACCTCAGGAGAAGGTACAGAAGCAGTAAGGAGTATTGCACAGAAGTATGTTCCTTCCGTTGGCCTAGACTCTCCCGGAGGAGGGGCTAGGCTGAAAGTAGGAAGGACAGAGCGTGAGTGACACCAGTGAGAGGGTGTCACTAACAGGTCTGGGAACTGCCTCTAACAGTAAGGCCAGTTCTCGAGGTTGTTCAAGCCAGGTCATTAACACACAGACAGATAAGGTACAGATTCAGGAGACAGATACGGAATCCAATGAACAGGCAGGGTTTGGCAACGGAGTATCAGAAATAGCAAGGTACAGAATCAGAGTTCAGAGGAATAGTCAGGCAGGCAAAAGGTCATAACAAATAATACAGTTCAATATTCCTAATGCTAAGGTGTGAGCTCCTTGATCATCAACACCTTTGGAAACTATGCTAGAACACAGAAACAGACAAGGTCTGAGTGCTACCACGTAGTGATCGCAACGCCAGACACCAGAGAAATGACCAGCACCCAGTATATATACTATAGCGCTCTCCAGCGCCACCCCTAAGTGCTGGACCAATGGAAGGTGGTGAAAATGTCAGCTGACCAGCTTGGTCAGCTGACTCTTCTCTGGCTGTCATATAAGCTCTGCCTCTCAGCGCGCGTGCGCGTACTTCTGAACCTGTGTGGACTAGCAGTCCCAGCCACACCAGACATGTTTTGCAATGCATCCGCTGATTCGGGCGCGGGAGCCGCCGCCCCGCTCTCCAAGCAAGCGGCGGCTTCCCCGCGTCCAACCACAATGTCAGTAGTAGTGCTATGCGCGCAATCCGCCGCATCCAACGCGGACTCCACCGCTCTGCCCATGCGGCATGCGGCGGTTTCTTCGCGTTGTGCCGCCATGTTGGACGCGGAAACAGCCGCCTCACTCTGAGCACTTGCGGCGGCTTTTCCGTGTTTCCTGACACTATGTCTATATATTGCTGTATACAGTATTGGTGTGTAACCCCACTGATGTTTAGCCTAGGCTATGATTTAATGAAGCCTTCTTTTCCCAGAGAACTCTGGAATACCAGGTGTTTCTGCTCACACTGGCAAACACTGACTAAAGAATATATTATGTAATTGGGTACAAATAAGCAATTGTATTTAAGTTATATTCAGTTGAATTCATCTTTGCATGGCAATGCCATTACAATTCCTATTATGGATTAATTAGTCACAAAGCCCGTTTAATAAGGGACTGGTGTGTGCTGTGCACAGCCGCGCACGCCAGAGACCCCGCTCACCCATCAGGGCCCACACCATGCCCGTTCCGACCGCTGCCCAAAGCCCATCCCCGTGCTGTGTATGTGCACCAGGCAGGCACAACAGACACAAGGACACAGGGACACAAGAGGAAGCAGGATGCGTATTTTATTATACAGGATTTGCTGGTGGTAGCATTATTGTTTTTTTACAATTATATATTTGTACTTTTTTTTGTTAAACACGTTTGGCATTTTACTAGTGTCTCATCTCTAGTATATACTGCAAAGCATGGTCACTAGCTCCACTGCTGACAAGGCTTACAACTATAATTACCTTTCCTAATAGTTCCAAACTGACCAGCAAGAGAACAGAGGAGGATTATTATTTCTTTCTTACACCAACTAATTTCCCTTTTTCTCATCATAAAAATCCCATAAAAAAAAAATTAAGGAAAACCCCTTTGATGTACCATAGTAGGATTAAATTGCAAAATGCTAAGTCATCGTGTGGTCTCTATTTAATTAACAAGCAGGCTTCCAATTACGTAATCACCAGCTGACTCCTAAAGCATCACCAATGATTAAATAATTAAAATATATTTAAACAGAAGCTTCTTAAGTTGTTTATGATTGAAAAATCAAACATGACATGCCTATTACAAAAGCCTTTCCACACGCCTAAACATTCACATAGCCAGCTTTCAGTGCTCCTTTGAAAAAATGTGAACAATATTTTAACAAATTAGAATTGTATGCTTCCATTCACATTCAAGTGCATTCTCATCATCTCGTCTCTGCTTAATCACTCTGAAAATACAGCTTGTTAACAACATGGTCACTGAGTCAAAGGTTTGATTTAGCATTACATAATGAAAAAAAAAGTATACACACTGAACAGTGGCTTAGCTAAAGAGCTGTGGGCCCCGATGCAAGTTTTACATGGGGCACCCCAATCACTTTATACTGTACATAACAATTGATACAGCGCACCAAAACTTGCTAAGGATTTCCCCAGTGTCAGAGCAGGGGATGGGAAACAGTTTGTTTACTACTGATTACTACTAGTATTTACCACCACCAGATAGAGTATCTACACCCCTGTGTTTACACAAATATAAACAAATAATAAACACTTGGTTCTGCTTCTATTTTTAGAACACACTAACTATGTATCTCCATCTTGTGGCCAAAACGTAAAACAACATCCAAATACCCTATTATACACCTTTCCATAGGAAAATGAAATACATTTTCATTATTTTTAAAAACCCTTGGAGGTCAAGTGGTTAAAGCATCTATAGAAATGATTATTACCAGCACAGGGCCAATAGAGAGCTACTATTGTGCTTGAGGGAGGGCCCCTCGGGGCCCCTCTAACCCAAGGGGCCCGATGCGGTCGCTACCTCTGCACACCCTATTGCTACACCCATGACACTGAAATTTATGCTTTCATATATAAAATTTTCCATACATACAGACATGCACATTATAATCCACCTTTATTTGGTTTTTGATCTAGACATGAAATGTCATTGTTCCATGTGCAGATTGCTCTATAGACTTTAACCTCCCTGATTTAATTATTATTATTTTATTATCACTACTCTGGCATTCGATTACCGCTCTGAGCTGTGGATTTCTGTCCCGAGCCTGACTCGGGATTACTGCTAAGTTGGTTAAGTATTCTTAGACTTCTTCTGTTCCACCAGCAGGTGGCTGTAGTCTAAGGAAAGCTAAGTACATGCAAATATGGTTTTGTGCTCGTTATGTGACTTAATCTTGCAGCAGGTGTGGCCTCCTTATATAAGAGCCCTGCAAGTATCAACCTTAACCAGAATGTTGTTTGCACTTAGCGCTGAGTTTTTGGACAAATCTGATTCCTTGAAACTGTTGCTTTATCCTGTTTCTGTACCTGATTACTTGTTGCTGACCAGTGGTGTAGCTAAGGAGCTGTGGGTCCCCATACAAGTTTTACATTGGGGCCCCCCAAGCACTCTATACATAATAATTGATACGACACACCAAAAGGCATGCTTTCTGGGGAAGGGGGAGATGTTTTGGGGAGAGGTTATTACCCAGGCCAGGGGCTCCTTGGGAGAAGCACCCTTAAAGGGGAGGATGTGTACACAATGGGATGTCGTGAAAATCCAATATGTCCTAGATGTAAGAGAGACCACGGGGATTTAATACATATGCTTTGGACTTGCCCTAAATTACAAAGGTACTGGAGCGAGGTACTGGATATAGTTGATACTGTGTTAAAACAAAAAGTTACGAGACTTTTTCAAGCTTGTATACTGGGTTTGATTGTAGGAATAGGTAATCAAGAACCATTGCAAATAATGGTACAACGGTTACTGTTTCAAGCAAGAAAGCTTATTTTGACTTTGTGGAAAGATCCTAACCCACCTACAGTTAACATGTGGATAAAACGGGATCCGTTAAAAATGGCGCCAGAGCCTACAGTGTAAAAATGGCGCCGCATTAATTTGCATTATAAAACGATATTTATCGTTTTATGAGTTAAAAAATGGCGCCACACTAAAAACGATATTTATCGTTTTATGACTTCCATAAAACTATAAATATCGTTTTGAAATGTAAGTCATAAAACGATAAATATCGTTTTGAAATGTGTTGAATATGGGGTTTGCTCCCAGTGTGTGTGTGTGTGTGTATATATATATATATATATATATATATATATATATATATATATATATATATATGTATATATGTGTATGTATGTTTTTACAGGATCTTCTCAAAAAATTAGCATATTGTTATAAAGTTCATTATTTTCTGTAATGTACTGATAAACATTAGCCTTTCGTATGTCTTAGATTCAAATACACACAACCGCAGTAGTTCAATACAGTTGGGCCGAACCTCCGATTTTAGGTTCGCGAACCTGGTTCGCGAACTTCCGCGGAAGGTTCGGTTCGCGTTAAAGTTCGCGAACCGCAATAGACTTCAATGGGGATGCGAACTTTGAAAAAAAAATATTATGCTGGCCACAAAAGTGATGGAAAAGATGTTTCAAGGGGTCTAACACCTGGAGGGGGACATGGCGGAGTGGGATACATGCCAAAAGTCCCGGGGAAAAATCTGGATTTGACGCAAAGCAGCGTTTTAAGGGCAGAAATCACATTGAATGCTAAATGACAGGCCTAAAGTGCTTTCAAACATCTTGCATGTGTATACATCAATCAGTTAGTGTAATTAAGGTACTGCTTCACACTGACACACCAAACTCACCGTGTAACGCACCGCAAACAGCTGTTTGTGTAGTGACGGCCGTGCTGGACTGGTGCGCACCATGGCGAGAGTGCAGGTTTTGGTGGCTTTACAGCTTTACAGTATGCAGTGGCGGGTTCACTGAACAGGTATACAGTGGCGGGTCCACTGAACAGAACAGGTATGCAGTGGCGGGTTCACTGAACAGGTATACAGTGGCGGGTCCACTGAACAGAACAGGTATGCAGTGGCGGGTTCACTAAACAGAACAGGTATACAGTGGCGGGTCCACTGAACAGAACAGGTATGCAGTGGCGGGTTCACTGAACAGGTATACAGTGGCGGGTCCACTGAACAGAACAGGTATACAGTGGCGGGTTTACTAAACAGAACAGGTATACAGTGGCGGGTTCACAGAACAGGTATGCAGTGGCAGGTTCACTGAACACAACAGGTATGCAGTGGCGGGTTCACTGAACAGGTATACAGTGGCGGGTCCACTGAACAGAACAGGTATGCAGTGGCGTGTTCACTAAACAGAACAGGTATACAGTGGCGGGTTCACTAAACAGAACAGGTATACAGTGGCGGGTTCACAGAACAGGTATGCAGTGGCAGGTTCACTGAACACAACAGGTATGCAGTGGCGGGTTCACTGAACAGAACAGGTATGCAGTGGCGGGTTCACTGAACAGGTATACAGTGGCGGGTCCACTGAACAGAACAGGTATGCAGTGGCGGGTTCACTGAACAGGTATACAGTGGCGGGTCCACTGAACAGAACAGGTATGCAGTGGCGGGTTCACTAAACAGAACAGGTATACAGTGGCAGGGTCCACTGAACAGAACAGGTATGCAGTGGCGGGTCCACTGAACAGAACAGGTATGCAGTGGCGGGTTCACTAAACAGAACAGGTATATAGTGGCGGGTTTACTAAACAGAACAGGTATACAGTGGCGGGTTCACAGAACAGGTATGCAGTGGCAGGTTCACTGAACACAACAGGTATGCTGTGGCGGGTTCACTGAACAGGTATACATTGGCGGGTCCACTGAACAGAACAGGTATGCAGTGGCGGGTTCACTGAACAGGTATACAGTGGCGGGTCCACTGAACAGGTATACAGTGGCGGGTCCACTGAACAGAACAGGTATGCAGTGGCGGGTTCACTAAACAGAACAGGTATACAGTGGCGGGTTCACTAAACAGAACAGGTATACAGTGGCGGGTTCACAGAACAGGTATGCAGTGGCAGGTTCACTGAACACAACAGGTATGCAGTGGCGGGTTCACTGAACACAACAGGTATGCAGTGGCGGGTTCACTGAACAGGTATACAGTGGCGGGTCCACTGAACAGAACAGGTATGCAGTGGCGGGTTCACTAAACAGAACAGGTATACAGTGGCGGGTTCACTAAACAGAACAGGTATACAGTGGCGGGTTCACAGAACAGGTATGCAGTGGCAGGTTCACTGAACACAACAGGTATGCAGTGGCGGGTTCACTGAACAGGTATACAGTGGCGGGTCCACTGAACAGAACAGGTATGCAGTGGCGGGTTCACTGAACAGGTATACAGTGGCGGGTCCACTGAACAGAACAGGTATGCAGTGGCGGGTTCACTGAACAGGTATGCAGTGGTGGGTTCACAGCACAGGTATGCAGTGGTGGGTTCAGAGCACAGGTATGCAGTGGTGGGTTCACAGCACAGGTATGCAGTGGTGGGTTCAATGAACAGGTATACAGTGGCGGGTCCACTGAACAGAACAGGTATGCAGTGGCGGGTTCACTGAACAGGTATGCAGTGGTGGGTTCACAGCACAGGTATGCAGTGGTGGGTTCACAGAACAGGTATGCAGTGGTGGGTTCACAGCACAGGTATGCAGTGGTGGGTTCAATGAACAGGTATACAGTGGCGGGTCCACTGAACAGAACAGGTATGCAGTGGCAGGTTCACTGAACAGGTATGCAGTGGTGGGTTCACAGCACAGGTATGCAGTGGTGGGTTCACAGAACAGGTATGCAGTGGTGGGTTCACAGAACAGGTATGCAGTGGTGGGTTCACAGCACAGGTATGCAGTGGTGGGTTCAATGAACAGGTATACAGTGGCGGGTCCACTGAACAGAACAGATATGCAGTGGCAGGTTCACTGAACAGATATGCAGTGGTGGGTTCACAGCACAGGTATGCAGTGGTGGGTTCACTGAACAGGTATGCAGTGGTGGGTTCACAGCACAGGTATGCAGTGGTGGGTTCACAGCACAGGTATGCAGTGGTGGGTTCACAGCACAGGTATGCAGTGGTGGGTTCACAGCACAGGTATGCAGTGGTGGGTTCACAGAACAGGTATGCAGCCAGACAGGAACAAGTTAAGCCTAACTAATCTTTCCCTGAGAGACAGTCTGCAGCAGCTCGCCCTACTCTCACTAACGCAGGCAGCACACGAGTGACCGTAATGGCCGCCGCTGCCTGCCTTATATAAGGGGGGGTGGGGCTCCAGGGGCTAGTGTAGCCTAATTGGCTACACTGGGCCTGCTGACTGTGATGTAGAGGGTCAAAGTTGACCCTCCATGTGCATTATGGGGTGAACCAAACTTCCGCAAAGGTTCGCCTGCGGGACGCGAACGCGAACAACTGAAGTTCGCATGGAACCGTTCGCAGGCGAACCGTTCGGCCCAACTCTATAGTTCAAGCCTTTTATTGTTTTAATATTGATGATTTGGGCATACAGCTCATGAAAACCCAAATTTCCTATCTCAAAAAATTAGCATATTTCATCCGAGCAATAAAAGAAAAGTGTTTTTAAAACAAAAAAAAGTCAACCTTCAAATAATTATGTTCAGTTATGCACTCAATACTTGGTCGGGAATCCTTTTGCAGAAATGACTGCTTCAATGCGGCGTGGCATGGAGGCAATCAGCCTGTGGCACTGCTCAGGTGTTATGGAGGCCCAGGATGCTTCGATGGCGGCCTTAAGCTCATCCAGAGTGTTGGGTCTTGCGTCTCTCAACTTTCTCTTCACAATATCCCACAGATTCTCTATGGGGTTCAGGTCAGGAGAGTTGGCAGGCCAATTGAGCACACTAATACCATGGTCAGTAAACCATTTACCAGTGGTTTTGGCACTGTGAGCAGGTGCCAGGTCGTGCTGAAAAATGAAATCTACACCTCCACAAAGCTTTTCAGCAGATGGAAGCATGAAGTGCTCCAAAATCTCCTGATAGCTAGCTGCATTGACCCTGCCCTTGATAAAACACAGTGGACCAACACCAGCAGCTGACATGGCACCCCAGGCCATCACTGACTGTGGGTACTTGACAGTGGACTTCAGGCATTTTGGCATTTCCCTCTCCCCAGTCTTCCTTCAGACTCTGGCACCTTGATTTTCGAATGACATGTAAAAGTTGCTTTTATATGAAAAAAGTACTTTGGACCACTGATCAACAGTCCAGTGCTGCTTCTCTGTAGCCCAGGTCAGGCGCTTCTGCCGCTGTTTCTGGTTCAAAAGTGAGTTCATGCTTCCATCTGCTGGAAAGCTTTATGGAGATGAAGATTTCATTTTTCAGCATGACCTGGCACCTGCTCACAGTGCCAAAACCACTGGTAAATGGTTTACTGACCATGGTATTACTGTGCTCAATTGGCCTGCCAACTCTCCTGACCTGAACCCCATAGAGAATCTGTGGGATATTGTGAAGAGAAAGTTGAGAGACGCAAGACCCAACACTCTGGATGAACTTAAGGCCGCTATCGAAGCATCCTGGGCCTCCATAACACCTGAGCAGTGCCACAGGCTGATTGCCTCCATGCCACGCCGCATTGAAGCAGTCATTTCTGCAAAAGGATTCCCGACCAAGTATTGAGTGCATAACTGAACATAATTATTTGAAGGTTGACTTTTTTTGTTTTAAAAACACTTTTCTTTTATTGGTTGGATCAAATATGCTAATTTTTTGAGATAGGAAATTTGGGTTTTCATGAGCTGTATGCCCAAATCATCAATATTAAAACAATAAAAGGCTTGAACTACTTCAGTTGTGTGTATTTGAATCTAAAATATATGAAAGTCTAATGTTTATCAATACATTACAGAAAATAATGAACTTTATCACAATATGCTAATTTTTTGAGAAGACCCTGTATATGTGTGTGTGTGTGTATATATATATACATACATACATACATACATACACACACACACACACACGCATGTATATACACACACAGACACACAAGCATACACACACACAAACACACTCACACATATATACACACACTGTATATACACAAACACACACTGTATATACACACATATATATATATATATATATATATATATACACACACACACACACACACACACACACACACACACACACACACACCTTTAAACTCTCAAAAACGAAAAGTATTGTTTTTCATAAAAACGATAAATATCGTTTTTCGTAAACGATAAATACCATTTTTCGTAAAAACGATAAATAGCGTTTTTAAACAAATATCGTGCGTAACCAGGCACCATTATTTGGCTGGCGCCATTTTTAACTGGACGCGGATAAAACAAGTAAACTTATACATAAAGTTAGAAAAACTAATATACACACATAGAGGGGCCTCAAGTAAATTTGAAAAGATTTGGGCAGGCTGGCTAGATACTCCGGGTTTAGCTGAATTTTCTATGATACAAGACAGATTATTTGGAGCAGTGGGTTAGATAGGTACAAGTGGAGGGGAGAGCCTTATAGCTATAGTCGGGGTCAGTAAGGTCCCTCTCTCGGGGTAAATGCTTAAAGGTTATATGTGTATTTCCTCCCACTGTATATTTATCAATGATTGTCTGTTGGATATGAAAAAAAAAAAATTTGCAAGGTGGTACGGCTACTAATTACTTTGTTTTTTCCCCACGACTGGGGTACTTTTGCTGCTGTATAATAGTTTGTGATACTTTTACGGTTTAATCTGTTATTTGTTCCTTGAATGTTTTAATAAAGGCTGATTTAAAAAAAAAAAAGGGGGAGGGTGGTAGGCCTTAAGAGGTACACTTTAAGGGGAGTAGGGGTTGACCTGGGGGTGTGGCCTATGCTGAGGGGTGGGGTTTAGGACACCAGAAATTCTGCGTCTACAGGCTACTAAACTGTAAATCCGGTCCTGTTCCTGGCTATTTAATGTAGGGCGGGGGGGTCGGTCCAAAGTCCGCATGGGGGCCCCCGAGGTTTGTAGCTATGTCACTGGCTGACACATCAAAAAAAAGTGAACTGCACAAACTTCCTCTGGATCAAATGAGATATTTGAGGGTGCAGCCTAATGTCGTACCTTATTTAATAATTGAATTTGATGGAATTATGTCGTTTATCAACCAAAAAAACAAATTAACCATCACAGCCATGGTTAAAACATCACACTGGGAGACATGTTTCACGTCAATATCACCCACCAGGGCCGGTTCGCCCATGAGGCGGGGTGAGGCGGGTTCCTCAGGCAGCATGGTCCGGGGGGCGGCACCCGCCTGGCCGTGCGTGTGGGGGCCACCGAGCTGGAGGGAGTAGCAGGCAGGAAAGGGGTATTGGGCACAGCGGCGGTGAGGGTGGTCGGAAACCCTCCTCCCTCACCTGGGTCCCCGATCTGCGCTTCCCCGCTAGCTTTTAAGTGCAGCAGCTGCGGCGCATTAATACTAGGCAGCAGGCAGGGATGACTCACCTCTTCCGCGTTCCAACGTGCGTTCCACCTCATCACTTCCTGCAATGCCATCCACTTACATTACAGTGAGCAGCATTGCACGCTGGAACGCAGATGAGGTAAGTCACTAGAGATGGCTCGAACTTCCAACTTTCAGTTTGCGGACCTCAAACGCAAACTTCCGCAAAAAAGTGTGGTTCGCGCAAACTTTCGCGAATGGCAATAGGCTTCAAAGGGGAGGCGAACTTTGAAAACTACAAACATTTATGCTGGCCACAAAAGTGATGGAAAAGATGTTTCAAGGTGTCTAACACCTGAGTTTTTGCATGGCGGAGTGGGATTACACGCCAAAAGTCCCGGGGAAAAATCTGGATTTGACCCACAGCAGCATTTTAAGGGCAGAAATCACATTGCATGCTAAATTAGAGGCCTAAAGTGCTTTAAAACCTCTTGCATGTGTATACATCAATCAGGTAGTGTAATTAGTGTACTTCTTCTCACTGACAGACCAAACTCACTGTGTAACGCACCGCAAACAGCTGTTTGTGTAGTGACGGCCGTGCTGGACTGGTGCGCACCATGACCAGAGTGCAGGCGATAGCGGTTTTTAAGCCCATATGGTCACCGGGCTGAGGTAGCTCAATGACAGAACAACAGTGACTGTCCAGCTGATCGAATTTGGTCTGTCCACAATGAAGCAACGATCTTATTATCTTGGGTGTGCCCCACCCCCGAGACACTCATATAGCCGGTGGTCATTGCTTCATTGTGATACGCAAGCCCCCTTCACCGTGGCAAAGTAACGATCATGAAGGGGAATTGACACATGTACATGCCTTTTGGTTTTTTGTTGCAGCTGCCGTGCAGCCAGAAAAATTAGGCAGGCATGTACACACACCAGAAAAATTATTATAGCGGCCGCTGGTAGCAGCGGTCTTAAAAATTTAGGAATCCGTCTGGAGTCCTGGACCCTGTTGGTGGTGGCGGAGAAGGCAGTCAAGCGGCTTGCAGGCAGAGATGCTGTGTGGGGAGCGACTTAGTCTTAGGACAGGCAGTCACACGGCGTGCAGGCAGAGATGCTGTGTGTGTGGGGACTGACTTAGTCTTCGGGCGGGCAATAGCCCTCCAGGATCCATGCCTCATTCATTTTGATAAAGGTGAGGTACTGAACACTTTTGTGACCTAGGCGACATTTCTTCTCAGTGACAATGCCTCCAGCTGCGCTGAAGGTCCTTTCTGACAGGATGCTTAAAGCAGGGCAAGACAGAAGTTGGATGGCAAATTCTGACAGCTCTGGTATATAATATAACACTGCGTGTGCTCACGTAGGTAGGTGCACTGAACAGGTAGGTATGCAGTGATTGGTATTACAAATGTGCAGCTGTCATACACACAGGTATCGTGAACAGGTGCAGTGCCTGGTGGTATATAACACTGCGTGTGGTCACGTAGGTGGGTGCACTGAACAGGTAGGTATGCAGTGACTGGTTTTACAGATGTGCAGCAGTCACACACACAGCCAGGTACCGTGAACAGGTGCAGTGACTGGTATATAATATAACACTGCGTGTGCTCACGTAGGTAGATGCATTGAACAGGTAGGTATGCAGTGATTGGTATTACAAATGTGCAGCTGTCACACACACAGGTAGTCACTGAATGTACTGGGCCTGGCAGTGGCACAGTAGGAATTACCAAGGGGCCAAGGGCCAGCTGTGACTGACTGACAGGGCTGTATATGCAAGTGTCAGTGGGATGCACACAAAAAAAAATAGATCACAAGAACAACATTAGCTCTCAAAAGAGCTGTTGAGGGGTGCTTTTTTAGCAATAAGTATAAGCAAGGAGCAAGCTAACAAGCCTAATACAAGAGCTTAACTAAGCTTTCCCTATGTCTACAGCAGGTTCTCTCCCTTCTCTAATTACTGCAGCCACTCGAGTGAGTAAAAAGGCTGATGCTGCCTGCCTTTTATAAGGGGGGGGGGGCTTTAGGAGGGAGTGTAGCCTGATTGGCTACCCTGTGTCTGCTGACTGTGATGTAGAGGGTCAAAGTTGACCCTAATGATGTAGTATAGGGGGCGGGTCGAACTTGCATATAGTTCGTGGTTCACCGTGAATGCGAATCACCAAAGTGCACGTGAATAAGTTCGCGTGTGAACCGTTCGGGAGATCTTTATAAGTCACCCCCGCCTGCTGCCTGGTATTAATACGCCACTGCTGCTGCACTTAAAAGCTAGAGGGTGAGCACAGATCGGTTCCCAGGTGAGGGAGAGGGGGTCCAACCCCCCTCCCTGCCACTGTGCCCAATACCCCCTTCCTGCCTGCTACCCCCTTCAGCTCGGTGGCCCCCATGGCTGGGGGGGGGGGTGGTTGGTGGAGGTTTGTCACAAGTTTGCCTCAGGCGGCAAAAAGTCTAGAACCGGTAGATACGTTTCAAGATACGTTTTCAACTGCTTCACCAGGGGAGAAATCATTGTTATTTATAATCGAAACCTTAATTTCTTTCAGGATTAAACCATTTACCCCATGTGATTGATAAAGGAAATGTGTTGGCTTAATTTACAAATGCTGCTACTATCACACACATGTACTTTTCTTAATATATGTAAATGTTTGACCCATTAAAAATATGTTTCAAACATGATGGTGTATAATATATAACATGAAAAAAGTAGACACCTCTTCAAAAACTACAGCAGTGATTTTTTTTTAAATGTTCTGAGTGTTGACTGCAGTGTTGTTACAGAAAAAGTGTTGCTATAGACTAGCATTACTTGGGTACAGATCATAGCTTGTTTCTGCAATTATGTTGTGGGTGTGCCTGCTGGTTGCTGATTTTCTGATCCTTCAATAAGTGTTTCTAAAAATTCAATTATGGCTTGCAGCTGCCTGAAACATATATAAGCTCACACACTCTGGGTTATTTTCACCTGCTCTCTACCCTAGAGTATCCATCTCTAGAAGCTGGAAAGAGCTAGTGGAGCAACTGTATGCAGAATGGCCAGGGGAGCTTAATCTGCTCTTTTACCTTCTGTATCTCTTAATCCTCCTTGGATGGTGTCTTTTTTGGCTCCTCCTTCTGTCTGCCCTGGGGTAACAATTTAGGGAGAACATTCCGTAATTATCACAGCAATAAATTACCATAACAAACATGATAGGAACACTCCAAGTCAGACAATTTGCCTACAATTTCTGTCATATGCCAAGATCAAACTTGACCCTAACATTGTACATTGTTGCTGTAGCCGCCTGCTGGATGCACATCACATCTGTGAGTGTGAAGAGGAGCAGAGACTCCTCACTTAACTTTTTAGGTTTAACCTGAAGCGGCAGACAGATTATTGCCAAGAGCAACGTGTGCCTTGCTAAAGGGGCCCTGTGTGGTTCCGAAATTTTGGCTTATTTGCAAGATAACAATAAAAATAATTCTTGGATGTGCTTCTTCATATGCCTAACATTTTATAGATGTATTCTGTGGCCATGAAGTGGAGAAGAGGGACAATGGTGCCAAGAATGATGGAGCGGCTTTGGCAGGTGGGGGGGGGGGGGGTAGGGAAACAAAGGCCTATGGCCTTTTAAAGATCTACCTGGCCAGGTATTTAAATAAACTCGGCAGATTTCAGGGATCACCTATATACATTGTAGATCCTTGGCCCAGAGAGCCTGGTCCAGCTGCCTCGCCCAATAACAGTCTAGCATGTTTATGAGTCTTTAGGTAGAAATGCAGAATCAATTATTAAAAGACAACTATCAAAGTTAACAAAAATTCTAAATGACACATATATTTCCAGTAATGTAGTGCTAGCAAATAGCAATACAAAAGGTTTTTTGTTTCATCTTTTCATTTTTTTATGTAAAGAAATGTGGGTATTACCATGGAGGACTGTGACCAGCACATCCAGCATACAGAAGCAATCTTCACTGGCTGTAATATTGTGACTGGAATCTGTTTAGAATGACAGAAAGCATAAATATAGCTTTAAATGTGTGTAAATAGCTCATCAGCTAAATAGCTCATTAGTCTGCCTCGCAGTCTAAAGTAAACAGTTTACAGCCAGAAACAGCTCATTCTGAAGGGGGTGGGGCATCCAAGTAAGGCAAAAGTACAGGTCCTTCTCTTCAGATCCTTTTCTGTATCTAAAAAAATCCCTCAACTGTTCTTATATGATCTGTGAAAACGCAGTGTATATGTAAGCAGGGCAAAAACAAACATTAAATCAAAAACAAACATTAAAAACAGTGTGATCGGCAGTAGCAGCGGGTTCGTGCGGCACAGTAATTGAAATCTACGCCCTGGTAGGGATAACAGGTCCCAAATAATACTAGCGCCGGCGAGCGGAGGAATATAGAAAAACAGCCAATCAATGAGTATAAGGCACTTTGTTAGGTAAACAAAGTGCCTTATACAGGCTTCCTCCTCGCCTCGTGGTCTCATTGTTCCAGAGACCACCAGCGAGGAGGAAGCCATTGTAAGTAACACTGCACACTGCTTTTTTTACCACAGCCCCCCCTGATCTCCCACCCCAGCCTTCAGACCCCCCCTGATCACCCCAGCAGACCCCTGCCCAGCACCCTTGCACCCCTCTAAAATCCCCACCCCCCCCACCTGCCACTAACTATCGACGCTATCCCTTAGATTAGGTCCCTAACTGCCTCCTAATCACCCCTGATCCCCACCCCGTCCCAGACTACCCCCCTGTATACTGTATACATCTGTATACAGCTACCTTACCCCCTGATCCCCCTCTGATCCCCCGTCTATCACCTGTCCATCTCCCCTCAGCACCCCCACCCATCAGAGCAGACCCTAACTGCCCCGCGGGGGCAACCGATCACCTGCCCAGACCCTCGATTGCCCTCATACCCCCCTCCTGATTACATCCCCTGCGCATTGTTTACATCTGTCCTCCCCAGCAATCACTAACTGATCTTCGATCAGTAACCCCCTGTGTCTGCCTCTCATCAGATCAGGACTCAGTCTGCCCCGTGCGGGCTCCTGATCAACCCCCCACCCCCTCAAATCGCCCTCAGACCCCCCCTAATCACCGTCCGAGTGCATTGTATTTGACTGTGCTGTGATTGTATTCGATTGTGCTGCGATTGTATTTGATTGTCCCGTGATCTGCTTCGATTGTCCCGTGATTGTTTGATTGCCTCTGAGACCCCACTTCCCGCCACACTCAACCGCCCCACACCCCCCCCCCCCCCCAGACCCCCCCTAATCACCGTCCGAGTGCATTGTATTTGACTGTGCTGTGATTGTATTCGATTGTGCTGCGATTGTATTTGATTGTCCCGTGATCTGCTTCGATTGTCCCGTGATTGTTTGATTGCCTCTGAGACCCCACTTCCCGCCACACCCAACCGCCCCACACCCCCCCACCTCCAACCACCACCTTCCGAGTGCATCAGATTTGCTTGTGCTGTGATTGGATTCGATTGTGCTGTAATTGTATTTGATTGTCCCGTGATCGGCTTCGATTGTCCCGTGATTGTTTGATTGCCTCTGAGACCCCACTTCCCGCCACACCCAACCCCACCCTCCCCCCACCACCTCCAACCACCACCTTCCGAGTGCATCAGATTTGCTTGTGCTGTGATTGGATTCGATTGTGCTGTAATTGTATTTGATTGTCCCGTGATCTGCTTCAATTGTCCCATGATTGTTTGATTGCCTCTGAGACCCCACTTCCCGCCACACCCAACCCCACCCTCCCCCCCCCCACCACCTCCAACCACCATCTTCCGAGTGCATCAGATTTACTTGTGCTGTGATTGGATTCGATTGTGCTGTAATTGTATTTGATAGTCCCGTGATCTGCTTCGATTGTCCCGTGATTGTTTGATTGCCTCTGAGACCCCACTTCCCGCCACACCCAACCCAACCCCACCCCCCCCCCCCCCACCACCACCTTCCGAGTGCATCAGATTTGCTTGTGCTGTGATTGGATTCGATTGTGCTGTATTTGTATTTGATTGTCCCGTGATCTGCTTCGATTGTCCTGTGATTGTTTGATTGCCTCTGAGACCCCACTTTCCGCCACCCCCAACCCCCCCCCCCCCCACCTTCCGAGTGCATCAGATTTGC
The DNA here is from genome assembly GCF_040937935.1 of Hyperolius riggenbachi. Classification (NCBI taxonomy): domain Eukaryota; kingdom Metazoa; phylum Chordata; class Amphibia; order Anura; family Hyperoliidae; genus Hyperolius; species Hyperolius riggenbachi. Next base: position 148,687,230 of record NC_090655.1, read on the forward strand.
TTGTGCTGTGATTGGATTCGATTGTGCTGTAATTGTATTTGATTGTCCCATGATCGGCTTTGATTGTCCCGTGATTGTTTAATTGCCTCTGAGACCCCACTTCCCACCAACCCCCCACCACCCCCCATCACCTTCCGAGTGCATCAGATTTGATTGTGCTGTGATTGGATTCGATTGTGCTGTAATTGTATTTGATTGTCCCGTGATTGTTTGATTGCCTCTGAGACCCCACTCGCCACCACCCCCAATACCTCTCAAATACTCCCTTTTGCTAGGTAGGTGCTCTTTTTTTCTGGGTAGTCTCGGAGGAAACCCCCATAAATTTAGCAGTCCACAATGGCAAGAAGGGGGCTTTCCGATGAGGAGGTATACAGGTACATGGACCAGTCGGATGAGAGCTTTTGGGTAGACTCATCCGACGAATCATGCGGGTCCGAATTTGAACCTGTGGAAAGCAGTGGTTCTTTGACCGAAAGTGATGATGAGGTTTTGGTCCCGGCTAGAGCCAGGCGTACCAGACCCCATGTCGTTAGACCGCAGGTGGCGCAGGATCCGCCTCAAGGGCAGCAGCGTGGTGCTACCGCTGATGAAAGTTTTCTTGGTGAGGCAGGCACCAGCAGCGCAGCATCTCCTGGACTTAGTACCAGTACTTCCGTAGACCCTGGTGAAGTGGTGAGCGCCAGCATGGAAGTTGAAACTGGTACGGTGGCACGTGCAGTAGTACCCCCGTCGCAGCCACCAAGAATAAGACTGGCCCGTAGTACCCATAGACTCCCAGAGGTGCTGGCACATCCAGATTGGCAATCCCCTGATTCCGCCGCACCCGTAGTGCCCCCTTTCACCGCCCAGTCTGGAGTCCAGATGGCGACAGCTCATCTAAGAACGGCCCTAGACTTTTTGCAGCTGTTCATCACCCAGATTCTCTTGGACTTAATTGTGGTTGAGACCAACCGTAAAGCCACACAATTCATCACCGAGCACCCGGAGAGCAGCTATGCCCAGCCTTTCCGGTGGAAACCAGTCCAAGTTTCCGACATTAAAATCTTTTTGGCCCTTATCCTTCACTTGGGACTAATGAAACAGAATGTATTGCGGTCGTATTGGTCTACGAACCCAGTATATCATGTTCCCTTGTTCCCTGCTGCCATGTCCAGGACACGATTTGAGTCCATCCTGCGCTTCCTGCACTTCAACGACGACAAAACCTGTCATGAAAAGGGCCACCCTGCTTATGACCGGCTCCATAAAATTCGGCCCCTCATAGACCACCTGTCATCAACATTTGCAGATGCTTATACCCCTGAACAGAACATCTGTGTAGACGAGTCCCTCTTACGCTTTACTGGGCGCCTTGGCATCAAACAGTACATCCCAAGCAAGCGCGCCCGGTATGGGGTGAAACTGTATAAGCTCTGTGAAAGGGCCACAGGCTATACATGTCGTTTTAGGGTCTATGGAGGGAAAAGACTCCAAATTGGAGCCGGTCGGATGCCCTGACTACCTGGCGAGCAGTGGAAAGGTTGTGTGGGACTTGGTGTCACCCTTGTTCCAGAAGGGGTACCATCTTTATGTGGACAACTATTACACAAGTGTGGCCCTCTATCAGCACTTAAAGTTAGAAGGAATCCGATGCTGTGGCACTGCGTGGCCTAGTCGCCAGGGCTTCCCCCAACGGCTCGTTACCTCCAGACTTTAACGGGGGCAGAGGGCCGCCATGCGTACTGACGACCTGCTCGCGGTGAAATGGAGGGACAAGAGGGTCGTTTACTTTCTGTCCACCATTCACACAGACACGACAGTCCAAATTCAACAGGCAACTGAGGTCATTGAAAAGCCCCTTGTCGTCCACGAATATAATGTCAACATAGGAGGGGTGGACTTCAATGACCAGAGGTTAGCGCCCTATTTAATTTCCCGGAAAACAAGACGCTGGTATAAGAAAGTGTCTTTTTATCTGATTCAATTGGCAGTTTACAACAGCTTTGTTCTCTACAGTAAGGCTGGGAGAACTGGATCTTTCCTTCAATTTCAGGAACAGATCATTCTGGACCTCCTGTATCCAGGAGGTGCCAGACCCCCCCCCCCCCCCAGATGTGACTAGCTGACTGCATGGAAGGCATTACGCCTATCAGCTTCCGTGTGCCCCAGGTCAACGCATCCGAAGAAAACGTTGTCGTGTCTGCAGCAGTGCTAGAAGAAGGACTGACACCGTTTATTATTGTCCCAAATGTCCTGACCAGCCTGGCCTATGCATAGGGGAGTGTTTTGAGAGGTACCACGAGCAGGTACACTATTAGAACCTAGGGAACTCCAGACACAGGAGTAGGCACACACTCAGTGGTCTTTCGCACATTGTCCCAGGGGGAGGAGAGGTAAGCTTGAAAACCAAACAAACAGGTAAGCATAAAAGTCGGAAGAAGGATCGGTTTCCATGCTTGATGTTGCTGATCTGCCTGGGTTGGCGATATATGACGGCATGTTTGAATTTCCCTTGAGTGTAGACACCCCCGGTTTATATGTGATTTACTTTGGGCCTATGATGATACTTTAATGCCACACAGAGTCATCTCTATTGGCAGGCATATTGCTGTATACTACAGGCATAATGCTGTATACTAAAGTTCTGAGGCCCAGTCACATAAGTTGGTGGCTCACCCTGAGTGCAGGGTGGCACGGGGTGTCTCTCTCCTGAGGTTATCACTGCCATTGATGTGGAGGAAGATCTGCCATTGATGTGGAGCAAGGTATGTTTGCCGTTCATTTTTCCTTTCAGCCCAGAGTGCATTACCAGTATACCCAATATAAGGAGTAGAGCAGAAACCCCTAATACTGGTCATACATGTAATGATTGCAGAGACCCTAAAATGCCAGGACAGACTCCACAAATGACCCCATTTTGGAAAGAGGACACCCTAAAGTATTCTGTGAGGTGCGTGGTGAGTTCATAGTTTTTGTCACAAGTTAGCAGAATTTTTTTTTTTTTTTTACAAAGTGTCATTTTCCGTTAACTTGTGACAAAAAATAAAATTTTCAATGACCTCACCATTCCCCTTGTTGTGTATTCTTTCCAAAATGGGGTCATTTGTGGGATTTTAGAAAGAAGACATACTAAGGTACTCTGTTAGGAGTATGGCGAGTTAATAGAAGATTTTATTTTTTGTCACAAGTTAGCGGAAATTGATTTGTATTGTTTTTTTTCACAAAGTGTCACTTTCCGCTAACTTGTGACAAAAAATAAAATCTTCTATGAACTCACCATACTCCTAACAGAGTACCTTGGTATGTCTTCTTTCTAAAATGGGGTCATTTGTGGGGTTCCTATACTGCCCTGGCATTTTAGGGCCCTAAACCGTGAGGAGTAGTCTGGAAACCAAATGCCGCAAAATGACCCTTGAAATCCTAAAGGTACTCATTGGACTTTGGACCCCTTAGCGCAGTTAGGCTGAAAAAAGTGCCACACATTGCCGTACTCAGGAGAAGTGGTATAATGTATTTTGAGGTGTATTTTTACATATACCTAGTGTTGGGCGAACAGTGTTCGCCACTGTTCGGGTTTTGCAAAACATCACCCTGTTCGGGTGATGTTTGAGTTCGGCCTAACACCTGATGGTGTTCGGCCAAACCGTTCAGCCGCATGGCCGAACTAAGAGCGCATGGCCGAACGTTCACCGAACGTTCGGCTAGCGCAGTGATTGGCCGAACGGGTCACGTGGTTCGGACCCGAACGCGCTCTGATTGTCCGAACTGTCACGTGGTTCGGGTAAATAAATACCCGAACCACTTCATATCTCCGCCATTTGTCTGTGGGTTTAGCTTTGGGTAGGCAGGCAGGGTAGTTCGCGCTCCAGCCACGCTAGCCAGGGTCCCCCGGTCATTGTGTCGCTGCTGGGAATAGTTATACACCGCTCTCTCAGCCACACTATATAGCATTGTGTTTACTGCCACTCTGTGTACCTCGCTCAGCCACACTATATAGCATTGTGTTTACTGCCACTGTGTCTGCTGGGAATAGTGGTACACCGCTCACTCACCACTGTATAGCATTGTGCTCTGTGTCGCTGCTGGGAATAGTGGTACACCGCTCACCCACCACTGTATAGCATTTCTGTACTGCCACTGTACTGCTGCCAGTCAGCGTGTACTTTAAGGATAAGTGAAATGAGGAAGAAATCCGGTGAAAGAGGAAGGGGCAAGGGAAGAGGTGTTTCCCCTGACGGTTCACGTACAGGCCACAGGGGAGCACCCAAGAAAACCCACTCAATACCGCCTATGTTGTCCAGGACAACAACCCTCACAAATCCAAAAGAACAGGACCAGATAATTACTTGGAAACCTCTCAAGCGTCCAGCAGTGGGTTAAGCAGCACCAGCACATCACGCACGAGGTCCGAGTCCTCAGCCAGTTACAAGGAGCCAGTGGGCACAAAGCTGACACAACCGGCAGTGACACCACGCACACAACTGCCAGATAACCAGTCCGATAAATTACCTCAGGACACAATGGGGTATTCGCAGGAGCTATTCCCAGCCCAACAAACTTCCACCTTTGAAAGGTCAATGGAGGAACAGCCAGAAATGTTGTGCCCGGATTCACAACCATTAACTGTGGGAAATGCACCGCGCACTCAAATACAAGGCGAGTCCGAGGTCTTTGAAACCCAAATCCCAGAGCAAGTTGGGCAGGAGGGGTTGCAATTGCAGGAGGTCGGCCGACAAGATCTGGAAGACGACGTTGGAGTGAGCTGCGCAGAGGTTGTTCTGGGGAGCTCTACTCCACGGCGGCGGCCCCCCACAATGACATATGACGAGTTTGAGGAGATGGAAGAGGAGGGTATGGACAATGTGGACATAGATCCAGATTTTGTTTGTGAACGAGAACATCGCCGTCGTAGCAGCAGCACAGATGAGTCTGTTGAAGAACCCACTGCTGCACGAGTTCGCCTTGTGCCACAAGGTAGGCGGCGCGCAATTTCAGGCACCACAAGCGTGGAAGTTCAAGTGAGAGGCAAAAGAGGCACAAACAGAAATCGCCAGCAAGGCAGGTGCTCCAAAGTCTGGGCTTTCTTTGAAGACTGCACTGAGGATGGTACTATGACGATTTGCAAGGTGTGCAAGACCCGCCTGAGCATGGGGAAAAGTATTAACAACCTCTCCACCACCAGCATGAGCCGCCACATGCTATCCAAACATCCCACTCTGTGGGCAAACGCGGCAGGACAGGGTACCAGCAACACTGCCTCCCTTGTGGTCACCAGACTCACCACCAGACCCGCCTCAGCAGCAGCAGTAGCCCAGCCATTGCGTGGTTCACAACATTCACAAACATCAGACGACGCTGACACTGTCACTTTCCGAAGTAGTGCTCTTGAGGTCTCCCACAACAACCAACAGCCCTTCAGTGTGCAGCCCTACGGTTCAGTTGTCTGTCTCGGAGATGTTTGAGCGCAAGAGGAAATTGCCAGCAAATGAACCCCGGGCCGTGGCAGTAACAGCCAGCATAGCCAAGCTTCTGGCCTGCGAAATGCTGCCATATCGAGTGGTGGAGACAAACAGCTTCAAGGGCATGATGTCAGTGGCCATCCCACTTTACGTGGTTCCCAGCCGCTACCACTTTGCACGCTCTGCAGTGCCTGAGTTGCATGAGCACGTGGTCAGCAAAATAACCCGAAGCTTGAAGAATGCCGTTGCCTGCAAGGTTCACCTCACCACTGACACCTGGACGAGTGCGTTCGGCCAGGGTCGATACATCTCCCTTACCGCGCACTGGGTGAACCTTGTGGAGCCTGGCAGCGATTCCTCACCTGCTACGGCGCGGGTGTTGCCCACGCCGCAAACAGCTGCACCGCCGTCCCTCCCACTGGATAACAACAGCAGCACCTACCTCTCTGACTCCTTCTCCTCCAACGCATCTCAAAGCTGTACCTCATCCGGAAATGCTAACCCAGCAGCAGTAGGATCGTGGAAGCAGTGCAGCACAGCTGTTGGCATGCATCAGCAAGCGTTGCTGAAGCTGATCTGCCTTGGGGATAAGCAGCACACAGGGGAGGAAATTTGGAGGGGAATAAAGGAACAGACGGATTTGTGGCTGGCACCGCTGGACCTGAAACCGGGCATGGTTGTGTGTGATAATGGGAGTAATCTTATTTGCGCTTTAAGGTTGGCTAAGCTGACACACATCCCTTGCCTGGCACACGTGATGAACCTAGTAGTTCAGCGGTTCCTGAGGACATACCCAGGCGTGGCCGATCTTCTGTTGAAGGTGCGACGAGTGGCCAAACATTGTAGAAATTCCAGTACTGCTTCGGAGGCACTCGCCAAGATGCAGGAGCGCTTCAATCTCCCCCACCATCGCTTGCTGTGTGATGTCCCTACGCGCTGGAATTCTACGCTGCACATGCTAGCCCGCTTTTGCGAGCAGAAGAGTGCAGTGGTCCAGTACATGACGGCGCAGTACCGAGGCGCATTCGGACAGCTGCCAAGCTTCTGTGGATCTGATTGACTCTGCCAAGTCCTCCAAAATTTTGAGCAATCCACGTTGCTTGTGAGCAGTGACAACTCTTCAGTCAGCATTACCATACCACTGCTGTGTTTACTGAAGAGGTCAATGTTGAAAATCAAGGAAACAGCTGTCATGATGCAACTGGGGGAATCTGAAGGAGAAAACGATCAGCGTGATGGTACCAACATCAGGCCATCCGCCTCAGGAAACGCTGGCCCCAGCAGCTATGATGAAGAAGAGGAGGAGGAACAGCTGGAGTTGGAGCAGGAATTTCCTGCCACCACTGACGAGGGCCAGAGCGGTGCACGTTGGACTTCCACAATTCAGCGCGAATGGTCAGCAGAAGCAGACCAGGAAGAAAGGTGACGACTATGATGCATCACAACAACTATCACAACGCTCACAAGAGGATGATGAGGATTCTGGCAGGACTCTGGCACACATGGCTCAATTCATGCTAGACTGCATTGAACGCGACCCACGCATTGTGCGCATTCTGGACAACACCAATTACTGGGTTTATACCCTTCTGGATCCACGGTACAAACACAATGTTCCAAAACTGCTTGAAGAAAGAGTCAGACAGGTCAAAATGGAAGAATACCAGCAGGCCCTTGTGGAGACTTTAGAGAGGAGATTGACATCCTCCCCCTCCTCTAGCCAGTTGTACGCCGACAGACTGACTTCCGCAAACCCAGGACGACCAGGAGGGCAGCAAACAACACAAGCCGCAGCTAGTGCCCAAAAGGGAATGGTATCGGCAGTGTCCTTGGAGTGGGAAAATTTTCTGACACCCATGCAGCAGCAGCCCACAGAACAGCAAGCGTGCAGATCCACCTCCAACACCGATCGCCTGGAGAAGATGGTCAAGGACTACATGTCAGATGGCGTAGCTGTGTTAAACAATCCATCTGCACCCTTCAACTATTGGGTATCGAAGCTAGACACCTGGCACGAACTGGCAATGTACGCAATAGAGGTGCTGGCTTGCCCGGCAGCCAGCGTTATGTCGGAACGCTGTTTCAGTGCTGCCGGAGGCATCATCACAGATCGGCGTATCCGCCTCTCCACAGAAAATGCAGACCGTCTGACTCAAATTAAAATGAATCAATCCTGGATTGGGAACGACTATGCAACATTCCTGGACCCCAACCAAGTAACATGAACAATGACCATCTGTGATGGGTTAGCGTTGCCGGTCCCCGTTTATTGAACCTCTCATCTTTATTACATTTATGACTGCATGGCGGGAAAAAGCATTGCTATATCCGCACGCTATTTGTCCTCATGCAAGGACTGGGATGTTGTGTCTCAAAAAGCGTGGCCTTCTCCTCCTGCGCCTCCTCCTGTTCCATCACGTGTGCTGCTGCTGCTGCTGGGTTAGCGTTGCCGGTCCCTGTTTATTGAACCTCTCATCTTTATTACATTTATGACTGCATAGCGGCAAAAAGCATTGCTCAATCCGCACGCTATTTGTCCTCATGCAAGGCCTGGGATGTTGTGTCTCAAAAAGCGTGGCCTTCTCCTCCTGCGCCTCCTCCTGTTCCATCACGTGTGCTGCTGCTGCTGCTGCTGCTGGGTTAGCGTTGCCGGTCCCTGTTTATTGAACCTCTCATATTTATTACATTTATGACTGCATGGCGGCAAAAAGCATTGCTATATCCGCACGCTATTTGTCCTCATGCAAGGCCTGGGATGTTGTGTCTCAAAAAGCGTGGCCTTCTCCTCCTGCACCTCCTCTTATTTCCATCACGTGTGCTGCTGCTTGTGCTGGGTTAGCGTTACCGGTCCCTTTTCCTGGAACCTCTTCTCTGTATTACATTTATGACTGCATGGCGACAAAAAGCATGTTACCTGTGCAAAGAAACATGACATTTTCCACATTTAAAAGACAGTTTTTCCTTTGAAACTTTACAATCAATTTTCTCAAAAACTATAAGCTCTTTTTCAAATATTTTTTTTTCTCTTGTACCCACTCCCAAGGTGCACATACCCTGCAAATTTGGGGTATGTAGCATGTAAGGAAGCTTTACAAAGCACGAAAGTTTGGGTCCCCATTGACTTCCATTATGTTCGGAGGTCGGCGCGAACACCCGAACATCGCAACGATGTTCGGCGAACGTTCGCGAACCCGAACATCTAGGTGTTCGCCCAACACTACATATACCCATGCTGGGTGGGAGAAATACCTCTGTAAATGACAATCTTTAGATTTTTTTACACACAATTGTCCATTTACAGAGATATTTCTCCCACCCAGCATGGGTATGTGTAAAAATACACCCCAAAACACATTATACTACTTCTCCCGAGTATGGCGATACCACATGTGTGGCACTTTTTTGCACCCTAACTGCGCTAAGGGGTCCAAAGTCCAATGAGTACCTTTAGGATTTCAAGGGTCATTTTGTGGCATTTGGTTTCCAGACTACTCCTCACGGTTTAGGGCCCCTAAAATGCCAGGGCAGTATAGGAACCCCACAAATGACCCCATTTTAGAAAAAAGACATACCAAGGTACTCTGTTAGGAGTATGGTAAGTTCATAGAAGATTTTATTTTTTGTCACAAGTTAGCAGAAATTGATTTGTATTGTTTTTTTCACAAAGTGTCACTTTCCGCTAACTTGTGACAAAAAATAAAATCTTCTATGAACTCACCATAGTCCTAATAGAATACCTTGGGGTGTCTTCTTTCTAAAATGGGGTCATTTGTGGGGTTCCTATACTGCCCTGGCATTTTAGGGGCCCTGAACCGTGAGGAGTAGTCTGGAAACCAAATGCCGCAAAATGACCCTTGAAATCCTAAAGGTACTCATTGGACTTTGGGCCCCTTAGCGCAGTTAGGGTGCAAAAAAGTGCCACACATGTGGTATCGCCGTACTCAGGAGAAGTAGTACAATGTGTTTTGGGGTGTATTTTTACACATACCCATGCTGGGTGGAAGCTCGTCCAGATAGGCCGAACTGGTTAAAACGCTCAACATCTGAAGTCTCTAGAGCCTCATAAATTGTATTGTGTCCAGTTAGCCATATCAAAAGTTTCCTTGAGGAATTCTGAAGTACTCCAACCTGCAATTTGTTGTAGCTGAGCGGCCAAAAAATAAACTTAGGGATTAGGGAAAGCCAACCCGCCTTCATCTTTTGGATATTGTAAATATTCTAGTTTGATCTTAGGGCTTTTTTGTATTCCAAACCAATTCCCTAAAAAGTTTGTCAATCACTTTAAAAATCCTCAACAGAAGTTAAATAGGAGAGTTGTGTATAATATATAATATTTTAGGCATTAGAACCATTTTTACCAAGTTAACCCTGGCACCTACTGATAATGGTAACTTAGCCCAAGCAGGTATTTTATTCCTACAGTGCTCAATTAATGGGCCGACATTCAATTTTTCAAACTGAGTAGGATCTGAAGATATTATAATACCCAAATACCGAAAAGATGATACACAATTTAATTTAAGTTGCGATACAAAATAAGGCATTACCCAGGGATCCAGGGGCATCAGACAGGACTTATCCCAATTTACCGTCAAACCGGAATAGAAACCAAATTTATCGGAAACCTGAATACAATGCAGCAACGATCCGTGTGTGTCATTTAAAAATATTAACGTGTCATCCGCATATAATGATACATTTTCCTCTAAATCCCCAAATTTAAATCTTTTAATCCCAGATAAAGCCCTTATACATTCGGCTACAGGTTCGACTGCAATTCATCATCCGAATTTGTACACACATTTAGATTGGCAAACATTTAAAATGTCTTTTCTTCCTCTTGCAATTGCATCAGGCCCACTGTGTCAAGTTTGCCTCAGGTATACTTTAAATATAAATAATGGTAGGATGGAGGGAGTTGTTCAGTTAAGATTTCCTTTGGTAAAATTGGTTCTTCTAAGCTGTTTCTAGAGTTCATTTCTTTAAACAATCTGTGTATGGTCTATTTAATTTTTCCCTGGATTTCTTGAAACATATATTCTGCTCATAAAAGCAGCACTAAAAATAATTACATGGTGTTTATTAATAAACAGGTGGAGGAGTCTGTTCTGTAATTTGGTTAGGTATCATTTCCAAAAGGTATTATTTTAGTGTCTGTGGCCTACTTGCCATTAGATTGTCTCTATATACAGGTGCGCTTGATATTCCTGTAAAATTTTAACTTGAGCACTCGACTGGTGAGTATATAAGAATATTTAGTTACTGCAGGAACCTGGAGACCAAGATCGTGATGATTCTAACAAGCAATTTTCAGAGAAACAACCAGCTGTGTTTGTTTTCAGTTATAGGATCACTTCCTGTTGCTCAGGTTTGTGATAGGTTTGCATTAAATTGCTTCAGCTGGGGTTAGTACATGGCAATTTTACCGAAGTTTCATGAATTAACAGTGCAATTTTATCAGTATTTACGCCATCTACATAAAATGCATTGCACACATCTCGCTATGTACGCAACACATGTGCTGCCCTTGTACCATGCATTATGCAAAATATCCAGTTGTGTACATAATTTTCATAACTGCACAAAAGGTTTATGAGATTGCACACTAGATAGCATATGCCAAGTCATAGCGTGCTATCAACCTGAGTGGATTGCACAAGTCATAAAGCTACAGACAAGTTATAAGTAAGCACTACTCCAAATCACAGAATGTGAAGGGACAGGTCAATGGCATCCGTTTGACATTAGCAAATGTGTACGCGCCAAACAAAGGCCAAGTAGCTTTTCTAATTGATTTTTTTAAGAGAGTAAGAGAAAAGGCCAGAGGAAGGGTCCTTATTGGTGGAGATTTCAACCTCACGATTGACCCAAAACAAGATACCTCACAAGGCTTTTCGCACATTTGCAAACGTGATATTATAAAATTTAATAATGAACTTACAAATTATAAACTCGTAGACACATGGAGGATTAAAAACCTTGAAGAAAGAGACTACACCTTTTTTTTCCAATGTACACCAAAATTACTCCAGACTAGACTATTTTCTTATCCCAGAAAACTTTATTACATCCATTATAGATGCCACAATTGGACACATTACCTTCTCAGATCATGCCCCTGTCATATTAAGGATTAATCTTGGTTCAAAAATCCCGCAGAACAAATTATGGAGACTAGATAAAACTATATTAGAGGAAGAAGACACTAGACTTTTGATAACTAATGCGATAAAGGAATTTATTGAAATTAATTTACCAACGGCAACAACACCATCCATCCTTTGGGATACTCTAAAATGTGTTGTAAGAGGAATTTTAATTAAACTGAGTAGCAGAAAAAAAAAAGATAAACAAAAAAAGATTACCGAGCTAATAAATAGTTTACACTTAGCAGAAACAGAACATAAATCCTGTCTAACGTCTAAAGCACTACTCAATTTATCAAAAATTAAGACGGAATTAAATGTCCTGCTTGATAATAAATGCATAAAGGAGTATAAAGACTTTAAAAAACATTATATACAAGGAAAAAACAAACCTGGTAAAATATTAGCAGATTTACTAAAAAAGAAAACGCACACAACCAAATTTATTCAGCAAATCAAAAATACAGACGGCAGATTAGTCGAAGGTACGGAAAATATAGGTAAGGTGTTCTCTCTTTTTTATGAGAGATTATACAACATGGATATTCCAAGACTCCAGAATACAAGGGATTACTTGGAAAAAATCAACTTGCCTAAAGTAGACACTATAGACCAAGAAATGCTTGGCTCATTAATAAAAGAAAGTGAATTTATAGATACTGTGTCCAAACTCCAGAAGGGTAAGAGCCCTGGTCCTGACGGTTATTGCGCAGAGTTTTATCAGCACTTCGCTCCAGTCTTGGCCCCTATCTTTTGTAATATGGTTAACAATGAGGAAGGAGCTGCTATCTTTTCTAAAGAGACTAACCAAGCAACCATAACGTTAATTCCAAAGGAAGGGAAATCTGACTTAGATTGTGCAAATTTCAGACCAATATCGCTTCTAAACTGTGATGTCAAGATTTATGCAAAAATCTTGGCAAATAGACTGGGCGGGGTTGCTGATAGAATTCTGGGCAAGCAGCAGGCCGGCTTTGTTAAAAATAAACAAACCCAGGATAATATTTATGCAGCAATAAATTTGATACATACATGCAGAAAAAGGGGGGTAGAAGCAATAATGATTGCTGTAGACGCAGAAAAAGCGTTTGACAGACTTTCGAGGGATTTTATATTCTTAATTCTCGAAAGGTTTGGCTTTGACCTCAATTTTATTAATAAAATTAAAAGACTGTATATGAATCAAAGTGCCGGAGTCAATGTTAATGGACATATATCTAGTAATTTTGACATCAAAAATGGGGTCAGGCAGGGTTGCCCACTATCTTCTTGGCTATTCAATCTAAGTCTAGAAGCTGTTATCCAATTAATTCAGTTCGATAATCAGATAAAAGGTGTTAAAACAAATGAAGATGAGATCAAAGTGCTTGCCTATGCTGATGATCTGTTATTAATCCTGACTGACCCGATCCATTCTATTGCTAGGTGTGAGGAACTTTTTAATACATTCTCACTGTATTCCAACTTTAAGCTAAATCAAGACAAAACTACAATCTTGAATTTGGGGTGTTCAGTTGCTACTGGCAGTTGGCTGATAGTGTAATGGTTAAGGGTTCTGCCTCTGACACAGGAGACCTGGGTTCGAATCTCGGCTCTGCCTGTTCAGTAAGCCAGCACTAATTCAGTAGGAGACCTTTGGCAAGTCTCCCTTACACTGCTACTGCCAATAGAGCGCGCCCTAGTGGCTGCAGCTCTGGCGCTTTGAGTCCGCAAGGAGAAAAGCGCAATATAAATGTTATTTGTCTTGTCTTGTCTACTGTACAAAATATTAAACAAAAAAATAAATTTAAATGGAACGAGTGCGTAATTAATTATCTTGGAATCTCCCTCACTAAGGACCCTAAGGATCTGTTTAGAGCTAATTTCTCCAAAACTATAAAAGAATATAAGGATAAGCTTCAGTCATGGGATCGCCCTTGTTTTAACATCATTGGCAGGATTAGTATTATCAAAATGGTTGTGCTACCCAAGCTCATCTTTTTATTGCGGAGTTTGCCGGTGACTATCCTAGGTTCATGGTTCCAAAGCTGGCATAAAATTTTTCAAAACTTCATATGGAGTAGGTCCAGACGTAGATTAAGCTACAAACTAATCTCTAGGGGGAAAGAGGCGGGAGGCCTAGCGGCACCAAACATCCAAAATTACTACAGAAGTATACACTTGGCCAGAGTTCTGGACTGGAGGATAGAATCCTCTCCTAACAAAACAGGTAAAATATGGACGTTACTGGAAAAGGAGGAAGGTAAACTTAATTTAATTTTTTCATGGATACCAAGTAATATTTATAAAGTATATTCTACCACCTACCATCCGCTGATTAGCCCCACACTAAAAACCCTTTACTGGTTTGTTCTAAAATGGCAAAAAGAAACAGGCCTCTCGCCTCTGACCACATTGAGAGACAATCCAGACTTTATTCCAGGTTTGGAGAAGTCTTGGTTTATAAAGAACAAAATAAGCAGTGAAACTCGTATATTATTAACCTCAGAGGCGACCACACTTTGAAAATACCTAGCCTATTATGTAATCATGGGCAGGAATACTCTTGGGGACTAACTCAAGCCCGAAGTTTCCTGCAAAAAGTGCACTCGAAATCTACTCAAATTAGGAAAGACCTGAATATTTTAGTAAAACACATCCTACTTAATAAAAAAATGGAAAAGGCTCTATCTAAACTAAATAGACTTAATAGCCCAGGAGAGATAGATAATTCTACCCCAACTTACTGTACAAAATGGGAAACAACTATCAATCCTACTCTCAGTTGCAAATGGCCTAAGATCTGGCGTAGTAACTGGTCTATACAGGATGCAGGACTACAACTTATCCAGTACAAGACCACTGCTAAATGGTATATTACCCCAGCACACATCCAGAGATTCACTGGCCATAGAGAAGTCTGTTGGAGATGTGGGCAGGAGGACGGGACAGAGCTGCACATGTGGTGGACATGCCCCATAGTTAAAATCTTTTGGGATGAAATAAGCCATTTTTGTAGAGAATTACTAGGAGATACCTTCGATCTATCTGCAGAAGAAGCTATTTTTGGATTTGCTGACACGGGTGGGTGTAAAGGTAGTATTTTAATTAAAGAAGCAGGCACCAAGGTTGCCAAAAAAAATGATAGTAGATAAGTGGAAAGAATCAATCCCCCCAAGCTTGAATGAATGGGTCTGCAGAATGGACCAGCTATGTGGTGGCAGTACCTCTGTAGTTCAAGATACGAAGGAAGACAAAATGGTTTGTGGTGGATGTGAATGGGCAAGTCCGTACAGTAAGACCTGGCAAGAAATTACAGAAAGGTATATAAATAAAATATAAATATACACACATTTTGGGGATAAAGGTAGACAGAGCCTGAGGCGGGTGGATAATCTGCGGTGGAGACTGGTAACAGGATATATTGTGCTTCGGTATGTTTTTGTGTGTTTGTGAGTCTGAGTGGGAAGATTGTGGACTAAGAGTTGAATGGATGAGGGTTGAATGTGCATACGTACATGCGGAAGCTAGAACCTCTGCCCATCGTCTGAAGGTTAGCAAGCTGGGACAATTCAAATAGTGCAGTCATGCTGCAGAGGGGAGGATTGGGCACTGAAAGGGTAGTTAAACGATCTATTTAGTTTATATAGAAATTTATAAGCGCTACAAAAAAAATGGAACCGAACGATGATGATAGCATTACCCAGCGATGGCACACAGCCACTTAAGGTTGATGAGCCTCTAGCTGACAAGCTTTCTGCATGTGGTGTGCATCTGAGTTGGAAAAAGGAAGAAAAAAAAAAAAAGAAAAAAAAAAAAAGAATGAATGTGAAGGGACAGGTATTAGACCTGTCCCAACTTGAGAGAGCCACACCTGCCGATAATTACCCCCCTCTGGGGTTGCACATACAGGCTGCTCGCTCTGCTCTCCAATTACAGGCGCAGCTACGAGCCCTGGGAACAGAGGAGAAGTAGCTGGAGGAAGGAGCTGATTTGCCCGCAAATTCGCGGGCCCGACGAAAGACCCAATCAGGAGAGGAGAGGAGAGCGTCTATAAAGGGCTGAAGCTGTGTCAGCGCAGCGGCTGAAGAAAATAAATTTAAACAAAAAGCGTTCCCTTCTCCCCCCGCTTACCAGGATGGAGGATTTAGCTGCCGCCATTATGAGGAGGATGAGGGAAGATGACAGAGAAGCGTGGCTACAAGAGCTTATCTCACCACCATCCACCAACGAGAATGCAGCCATGGCAGGGCCTTCCAAGCCAGCAGAGGTGGAGTCCGGGGAAGGAGGAGGTGGTCGGCTGGGCTCCCCTCGGGGCTCTGTCAGAGGGAGGAGCTCCAGCCGGGAGGAAGAAGATGACAGCAGCCGCAGGCGTGACTGGGCACACGAGAGTTACACATGAGTGTAACTTTTGTGGTGGTACACATTCAGCATCTAGATGCTTTAAAAGGATAGTCATGCAAGTACAGGGAACCACAAAGGAGCTTTCTCTTAAAAGCTCCGACTCCGGTGATATTCCCAAAAAATCCTGCCTTGGTTAAAGGCTTATCCAAATCGGGCGAGCAGCCAGCTTCTCATTAAAGGTTTCAGGGATGGTTTCGAAATTCCTAAGTTTGAAGGTTAGGGTTGTAAGATTGTTGCAAATTTGAAATCAATTGAACGTTATCCGTCGGTTGCTTTTAAGAAAATATGTAAAGAAAAGGAGGCGGGACGTATAGCATGACCGTTTGATACACCCCCCTTCCAAGATTTTCGTATTTCCCCATTGGGGGTAGGACCAAAGAAAACCCCGAATTAATTTAGGATGATCCACCATTTGTCCTTCCCTAAAGACGCCTCGTTAAATGATGAGATTAACAAAGAATTCCGTTTCGTATGTGACTTTCGATCAGACCCTGAATGTCATTCGCAAATTTGGCAGGTATGCGTTATTAGCAAAGACGGACATACAATCCGCCTTTCGCTTTGCTACCTATACACCCGGATGGGTTCAATTCTCTAGGGTTTTGTTTCAATAAAATGTTTTATTTTGACCGCTGTTTACCTATGGGTTGCTCTTTATCTTGTTTTTACTTTGAATCATTTGCCACTTTTCTAGAATGGGTAGTATCGCAGAAGATGACACAGGGCGCCCTAATACATTATTTGAATGATTTCTTATTGATTGGGCCTGGCGGATCCAAGGCGTGTCAGACACTTCAGGATTTATTTACAGTTACCATGAAGGAATTTGGCATTCCTCTAGCGAGGGAAAAGACAGTTCCCCCTACCACTGTATTAGACACGGAAAATATGGAATTCCGTTTGCCGAGAGAAAAAAACAGTTTAATTAAGTCATTGATCAGTACACTATTATCAAAGGATAAAGCCACAGTGAAGGAGGTTCAAACCTTGCTAGGGCACTTGGCATTTGCCTCATGCATAATGCCAGTGGGAAGAGTTTTCCAGAAGGACGGCGAAGGTGATAGCTGGTCTGAAATCCCTGCGGATGCATGTCAGATTAGGGAGAGAGGTCAAGGAGGATCTATAATGCTAGGTATAGACGGGTCGATTCGGCGGCCGATTCCTGCTCGTCCCCGCCGGCGGTCCTTATCAGCCGCTCGATTCCCTGCCATTGTCCGCCGGCGGGAATTGAGCGGGCGCGGGTCGAGCGGCTTGATCGGGCCAGCTGAATATTATCAGCTGGCCGGATCAGCTGGTCGATACACGGTACACAAACGTACCGTGTATCCCCAGCATTAGTCTGGGCCAATTTCTTATCAAACTTTAATGGAAAGTCAGTGTGGCAGCAAGAATTTGTAATGGATTTTGAAATAGAATTTTTTACCAATGTGGCTAGAGCAAAAGGTTATGGTGCATACTTGAAGGGGCATTGGTCAGCGAAACGCTGGCCCCCTTCCTGGATAGCGGCAGGAATGACTAAAAATATATTACTACTGGAGCTATTCCCAGTAGTAGTATCCCTGGTGATTTGGGGAAAGGAGTTCTCTAACAAAAAGAATTCAGTTGCAAACCGATAAGAAGGGGGTGATGTATGCTGTAAATTGTCTGTCGGCTAAATCAGAGCTGGTAGTAAAGCTTCTCAGACACTTAGTTCTGTTATGCCTCAGATATAATATCTGGATTAAGGCATCATATCTGCAGGGTAAGAGAAATATTATTGCCGATTCTTTATCTCGCCTAAAGCTGGATTCGTTCAGGTCATTAGCTCCGGCTGTGGATCAAGAGGGAGCCCCCTGCCCAAACCATTTATGGAGCCTCATCTGGTCTTAATCCAGGATATGGTGAGGAAATCGGTATCCAGCAGTACATGGTCGGGTTATGTAGCTTCTTGGAATCGGTGGTGTAGTTTCGTGGCATTTTATGATTTGTCACCTCTGATAGATTTGCAAGGTTTTTGTTTATTATTTATGTCAGGAGACGGAAAGAGGTTCAACTGTTAGTATGATCCACAAAACATTGTCGGGAATAGCCTTCTTTAGGCGTCTAGCGGGGTCCCCCAACCCTAATGCTTACCCAGTGGTAAGACAGTTCCTGAAGGATTTAGCTAAGGGAGGTCACCCAGCTGATTCTCGGAGGCCGGTTTCCTTTCAAATGCTTGGGAATTTATTACAAGTGCTGGGTGAGGTGTGTAGGGACAGTTATGAACAATCCTTGTTCAGGGCAGCGCTTTCACTAGCCTTTTTCGGGGCCCTGCGAAAATCTGAGATAGTATCTGCAAATAAATTGTCCGAGGCTTCACTCAAATCAGAACATATTGAGTTATCTGGTAATTCGATGAGAGTGTTCATTTGTAGGTCCAAAACGGATCAGTTGGGAAAAGGGGTTTGGATCAACATGGGTGAGTTACCCGGAACCCCGTGTTGCCCAGTCATGTTAGCTAGGAACTTCAGTAAGGTTAAGCCACAATCAGTTTCATTTCTTGCCTATAGGGATGGGAGGCGGCCGATGTCGGCTTTCCAGTTCCAAGCCATTTTTAAGAAGTGTCTGTCGCGCTTAGGTTTAGAGGAATTTAAGTTTACATCCCATTCGTTTCGCATCGGAGCAGCAACCGAGGCAGCAAGACTGGGCTTACTAAAATCAGTGATCCTGAGGATTGGACACTGGGAATCACAGAGGTACCGGGTATAGGTCAGGCCTAATCTGAGTGTTTGTTGATCTATATTATAGGCATGAAAACAATTATATGGATAATAGGACATTCCTTTGTGTTCTGGGCAAAGAAAAGGACCAGAGAGAGGCCATACACAAAAAATCTTTTCCTGGACAATGATACCTATCAAGTCACGTGGCATGGAATACGTGGTCTTAGGTGGGATAGCCTCATTGAGGTTATTTATAAAACATTGAATGACTGGCCTTCTCCGGACAGCCTGCTTATCCACCTAAGTGGAAATGATGTGGGAAAATGGAATACTCTTGATCTTTTGTTTAGGATGAAATCAGATATAAGGCAGTTAGCAGAGCAACTGCCTAATACTACTTTAATTTTCTCTGAGATTGCCCCAAGGCGATTTTGGCTCAGGAATGATTCAAAATTCATGGATCAAATTTGAAAAATAATTAATCGTTATATGGTAAAAGTGTTGAAGGAGGTGGGTGGTACCATTGTCCACCATGTGGAGCTCGAAGGTTCGAAAATGGGCCTGTACAGAAGAGATATGGTTCATTTATCTTATTTGGGCTTGGATATATTTAATGCAAATTTGCATTCGGCAATGGAGGAGGCCGCGGTTTTGGGGGGCCAGTCCAGTCAGCTGGACTGGCTTCTTGGGTAATGTTTCCCGGTGGGCGGACATTTGATTTATTATATTATTTTATTATGATAACGATTTGTTTCTCTGTGATGATTAACCACTTCAGCCCTGAGTGTATTTTCCCCTTATGGACCAGGGCAATTTTCACATTTCAGCACTCCTCTCATTCATTTGCCAATAACTTTACCACTACTTATCACAACAAAAAGATCTGTATCTTGTTTTTTCTGCCACCAATTAGCTTTCTTTCGGTTGTACCTTTTACTAAGAATTATTTTTTCTAAATGCTTTTTAATGGCAATATTAAGAAAAAAAAAACAAAAAAACATTATTTCTCAGTTTTCAGCCATTATAGTTTTAAAATAATACATGCTACCATAATTAAAACCCACATATTTTATTTGCCCATTTGTCCTGGTTATTACACCATTGAAATTATGTCCCTATCACAATGTATGGCACCAATATTTTATTTGGAAATAAATGTGCATTTTTTCAGTTTTGCTATCATTGCTATTTACAAGCCTATAATTTAAAAGATAACAGTAATATACCCTCTTGACATACATGTTAAAAAAGTTCAGTCCCTAAGGAAACTAAGATTTGCGGGCCCGACGAAAGACCCAATCAGGAGAGGAGAGGGTCTATAAAGGGCTGAAGCTGCGTCAGCACAGCGGCTGAAGTTACGAAATTTAAACAAGAAGCGTTCCCCCCCCTTTTTTTTGTCGTGGCCATTATTCGGGGTAACATCTGGGTAATGTAATTTGATTTATTATTTATTATTATTATCATCTTATTATGATAACGATTTGTTTTTCTGTGATGATTACTAAAGTTTCAAATTATTTGGGTTACCCGAGATCAGGTATTTTGCTTTCTTTATTACCCCAATAAATGGCCGCGGCCTTTTGCCAACTATTTGTGTGTGTGTTTACTTTATAGTAAATAAGATTTATAGAGGTTAAGATTGCTGTAGGCATGGGGTGTGCACTATCATGAAAAAGTAAAAAAAAAAAAAAGTGCCGTGTATGTGGCTCACAATGCTGTACAGGTGTTCACTAAGGCCCCTTTTCCACGGACAGTTAAAATGAGTGTTTAGCAAGCAGTTACCAGGCAGCAGTAAGCAGTTACCAGGCAGCAGTAAGCACTTTCCAGGCAGCAGCAAGCACCAGTTGAGAGAGTTTGAGAGGCATTTCACTGCCAACCAACTGCCCGTGGAAAAAAAGGCCTAAGAGATTCCAGACCATCAACAAAAGGGGCAGTGATCACCTACTAAACAGCAAGCAATGCTGCTGGGTAAATGTATTCCTATATGTGTGATGTTTCTAGATATTTCCGTGTATGTGGCTCACAATGCTGTACAGGTGTTCACTAAGGCCCCTTTTCCACGGACAGTTAAAATGAGTGTTTAGCAAGCAGTTACCAGGCAGCGGTAAGCAGTTACCAGGCAGCTGTAAGCAGTTACCAGGCAGCAGTAAGCACTTACCAGGCAGCAGCAAGTACCAGTTGAGAGAGTTTGAGAGGCATTTCACTGCCAACCAACTGCCCGTGGAAAAAAAGGGCCTAAGAGATTCCAGACCATCAACAAAAGGGGAAGTGCTCACCTACTAAACAGCAAGCAATGCTGCTGGGTAAATGTATTTCTATATGTGTGATGTTTCTAGATATTTCCGTGTATGTGGCTCACAATGCTGTACAGGTGTTCACTAAGGCCCCTTTTCCACGGACAGTTAAATGAGTGTTTAGCAAGCAGTTACCAGGCAACAGTAAGCGGTTACCAGGCAGCAGTAAGCACTTACCAGGCAGCAGCAAGCACCAGTTGAGAGAGTTTGAGAGGCATTTCACTGCCAACCAACTGCCCGTGGAAAAAAGGGCCTAAGAGATTCCAGACCATCAACAAAAGGGGCAGTGCTCACCTACTAAACAGCAAGCAATGCTGCTGGGTAAATGTATTCCTATATGTGTGATGTTTCTAGATATTTCCGTGTATGTGGCTCACAATGCTGTACAGGTGTTCACTAAGGCCCCTTTTCCACGGACAGTTAAAATGAGTGTTTAGCAAGCAGTTACCAGGCAGCTGTAAGCAGTTACCAGGAAGCAGTAAGCACTTACCAGGCAGCAGCAAGTACCAGTTGAGAGAGTTTGAGAGGCATTTCACTGCCAACCAACTGCCCGTGGAAAAAAAAGGCCTAAGAGATTCCAGACCATCAACAAAAGGGGCAGTGCTCACCTACTAAACAGCAAGCAATGCTGCTGGGTAAATGTATTCCTATATGTGTGATGTTTCTAGATATTTCCGTGTATGTGGCTCACAATGCTGTACAGGTGTTCACTAAGGCCCCTTTTCCACGGACAGTTAAATGAGTGTTTAGCAAGCAGTTACCAGGCAACAGTAAGCGGTTACCAGGCAGCAGTAAGCACTTACCAGGCAGCAGCAAGCACCAGTTGAGAGAGTTTGAGAGGCATTTCACTGCCAACCAACTGCCCGTGGAAAAAAAGGGCCTAAGAGATTCCAGACCATCAACAAAAGGGGCAGTGCTCACCTACTAAACAGCAAGCAATGCTGCTGGGTAAATGTATTCCTATATGTGTGATGTTTCTAGATATTTCCGTGTATGTGGCTCACAATGCTGTACAGGTGTTCACTAAGGCCCCTTTTCCACGGACAGTTAAAATGAGTGTTTAGCAAGTAGTTACCAGGCAGCTGTAAGAAGTTACCAGGCAGCAGTAAGCACTTACCAGGCAGCAGCAAGCACCAGTTGAGAGAGTTTGAGAGGCATTTCACTGCCAACCAACTGCCCGTGGAAAAAAAGGCCTAAGAGATTCCAGACCATCAACAAAAGGGGCAGTGATCACCTACTAAACAGCAAGCAATGCTGCTGGGTAAATGTATTCCTATATGTGTGATGTTTCTAGATATTTCAGGGATTTTTTTTTTTTAAATCTAGATTTTAAAAAATGTGCATTCCTATTTCACCCATCCTGCCTTGTTAATCCACTTTAAATTGTATATACTGCAATACCAACAGCTGAAGTGCATAGCACCAGGAGTTACTCTACAGAAGAGCCTCCCCCTTATTTGGAAATCTTATGATTAAAGTTAACCTTAATGAGTTAAAAAGAAAAGTTTAACTTCCCTTCCACCAACCCCCTGCAGACGTCCTGTACGCACGCCAGGAAACACCGAGTCCCCCGCAACTAGCCAGTTTTGTTTCACATGCGCAGGACGGCGACGAGAACACTATCAACAGATGCACGTGGCCAGAGCTGCACAGGCACACTGACCTATGAAACTGTCTGGCTGCGGGGGACCGGAGGATTGTATTGTCCCGGCGCATCCACAGGACGTCTGCAGGGGGCTGGTGAAAGCCTCAGGTAGGTGAAACTTTTTTTTACTCTGTTAAGGTTCACTTTGAGAGCAGTGGCATATCAAGAGAAAATTATGTATAGAGTAAGCACTGGAATTGTAGGGAGAGTGATGTGCACAGTGCACAGTATAACAATTGTAGGGTATGGTCCAAACTTTAATTGGGTGTTTCAAAGCTAAAGTGAAGCATGGCAAGTAGGGATGAAGTATGAAAATTAGAGAGGTTCAACGAGATGCTAATAATTACGATTTGAGGCAATTTCCTTTTGTTGCTAAAGGGAGCCCGAACAGTAGATAAAAATTAAATCGATACTTACCTGGGGCTTTCTCCAGCCCACCGCAGGCCGCAAGATTCCCCGGCGTCTTCCTGGCTCCTCTCCCGGTCCCACTGGTGACTTCATTACTGGTGGCACCCGGGCCAAGTGTCGGACCAACACTTCCCGAACGGTGACGCTCCGTGTCATCATGCCGGCCGCTATGCATCATCACGGCGTCCGGCATGACAGTCCTGGGCATGCGCGGTTTTCTAACTCTGAACCGCACATGATCAGGACCTGTCATGCCCAGGGGTGCTCAGATAGTACTTTTTAAAATCTGAATTGATCCGGATCTGGATCTCCAGATATCCGGATCAGGTTCGGATATCCGAATCTGACCTTTTAGATATCTGCGTGAACGCGGATATCCGGACGCATCATCCGCGAATATCCGACCTATTCGGATATCTGGATAAAAAAACGGAAGTGCCCTTTAAAATGCTTCGAAACCGTTTTGGAAGGTTAAAAACACCCCCTCCTCCCTGTTCATGGATCTTGTCTTCCAGGGATTTGTAGGATGTCAAAAGCAAGCTCACATACATTGGCCAGGAATCAAACCCTGGACAACTGGGACACTCTAGCCCCCAGGGCAACCCAAGACTCTAGATGTGTTGCTCTATATGGTTGCATGTATGTTTTGCTTTGCCTTGATTATGTTTGCCGGTTGTTAAATGTTATATGTTCCTGAACTGCCATTTGCCATGTGAACCACAAGCAATTCCGGGCCCACCAATTGGTGTGCTTGGCGACAATAAAGATGATTCTGATTCTGATTCTGAGCTATACTCACCACTATACTGCCACACAGTGAATGCTTTGCTGTAGGAAAAAGTGGTGTTAAACTTCTTGGAGCAGACTTACTTCCTACCTCCAAAAGACACACATACATCCCCATAAAATCATTTAGCAGCAACTGCATGCACAGTCTCTGTGGCACAATTGGTTAGCGCATTTGGCTGTTAACCGAAAGGTTGGTGGTTTAAACCCACCCAGGGACGGCCTTGCCTTTTGTGTTCAACAGTTGTTCGAAGAGAACCTCAGATAGCCATTTAGCAGTAACTGCATGCAGTCTCTGTGGCGCAATTGGTTAGCGCATTTGGCTGTTAACTGAAAGGTTGGTGATTGGTGGATATCCGGAATCCGGATGAGCATCCCTGGTCATGCGTGATGACTCATAGCAGCCAGCATGATGATGTGAAGCGTCACCGTTCAGGAAATGTTGGTCTGACACTCGGCCCGGATGTCGCCGGTAATGAAGTCGCCAGCGGGACCGAGAGAGGAGCCAGGTGGACGCTGGGGGACCTCGCAGCCTACAGTGGGCTGGAGGAGGCCCCACAGTACCGATTTCATTTTTATCTACTGCTATCTATCAACTTCAAAAAAAATTACCAGGCAAAGAAAACATAAAACTGGTCTACAATATATTTTTTTCACAAGATAATTGCATTATACACGAGAAAAGTAGAAGCAAATTTTTTACATGGAAATAAAAGAAATAATAAAAGTACACCTGAACTGAGAGGAATATGGTGGCTGCCATATTTATTTCCTTTTAAACAATACCAGCTCCCTAGCAGTCCTGCTGATCTCTGGCATTGGTGGTGTCTGACTCACACACCTGTAACAAGCATGTGGGTAATCCAGTCAGACTTCAGTCAGAAACGTCTGATCTGGCATGCCTGTCCATGGTCTATGACTGAAGGTATTAAGAGGCAGAGGCCCAGCTTGTTACAACTGTAGCAAGTATTAAGGTAGGCACACAGTAGGCAAAATCGCATATGCATTTTCCACTATGTGCTATGGAAAACGCATATGTGATTCTGCCTAGTGTGTTCCTATTCTTAGGCCGGATCCACACAAGCACTTTTGTGAGCGCTTGCGTTTGATTAGCGCTTGCTGAACGCTTGTTAAAAAATCGCTCCCATTCACTTTCATTAAAATCACAGTAACAATTGCTTAAAAATCTCTGTGATTGCGTATGCAAAAAAAAATACGCGATCACGACAATTTTTACACAACTTTTACCGTGATTTTAATAAAAGTGAATGGAAGCGATTTTTTTAACAAGCGTTCAGCATGCGCTAATCAAACGCATGTGCTCACAAAAAGCGCTTATAGTGTGGATCTGGCCTTAGAGGCAGAGGATCAGCAGGACATCCAGGCAACTGGTATTATTTGAGGGTCACACTAGGCAGAACCACATATGCGTTTTCCATAGCACATAGTGGAAACCGCATATGCGATTCTGCCTAGTGTATTCCTACCCTAAAAGGAAATAACTGTCAGCCTCCATATCCCTCTCCGTACAGTTGTCCTTTAAAAGGAAATAAATATGCCAGTCTTTATTTTTGAAGCACTTCTACATCAAAGAAACAGTGAAAGACCGCTTCAGATAAGGTTTTCATTAGCTCTGCTCTGTTTCATAAAATATAGAGTGTAGTTTGTACACTCCAATTATGACAGAACGATGCAATGTCATACAAAAAAAATCCTGAAAATAAAAATGAGACTCTTTTCTTTGCTACTAATGTTCTATTAATTATCTAGAAAATCAAATACACAAGTATATAAGCGCTTTACAAACTTAAGAAAGAAATGACCAGACAATACATCGGCAAATATGGTGGAGCGCTATCAGTAGAGAAGGTTGAGTCAAGAAATAGCAGATTAGCGCTCAAACAGTCCAGTCTTGCAATAACCAGTAGGGACACCCCCTATAGTCTCAGCTGATCATACAGTTATAGTTAGATGACATCCAGGGTTAGTAGAGACATGAGTATCTCCCCCCAATGTATAACGACTCACTGGATGATGCGGTCTACAGGGCCCGTCTGCGCAGCAGGGGTATCGGCCACCCCTCAGCCTCTCTGGCAAGTCTCCACAGCTGAGTCCTTCGTAGGATGGGTGGACCTGTTTTTTCTCAGAGACAATGTTGTCCTCAGTGTATCTTGTTTCCAGTGAGCCACGCGCTGCACCCAAAGGTAATGATGTAGATTCCACGGCAGAGGTTTGTCCCAGAATGCCAGTCAGTTGAACTTTGCGGTGCGGTAGCACTGGCCGGGTGAGCTGGAGGCACGAGGCATCTACAGCAGGTGAGGTGACCAGACCTCCTCCGGCTGTTATTCGCTCGAGCGTGCTGTGTCCTCGCGGAGGTCGTGTGTCTGGTCACCTCACCTGCTGTAGATGCCTCGTGCCTCTAGCTCACCCGGCCAGTGCTACCGCACGGCAAAGTTCAACTGACTGGCATTCTGGGACAAACCTCTGCCGTGGCACTCTACATCATTACCTTTGGATGCAGCGCCTGGCTCACTGGAAACAAGATACACTGAGGACAACATTGTCTCTGAGAAAAAACAGGTCCACCCATCCTACGAAGGACTCAGCTGTGGAGACTTGCCAGAGAGACTGAGGGGTGGCCGATACCCCCGTTGCGCAGACGGGCCCTGTAGACCGCATCATCCGGTGAGTCATTATACATTGGGGGGAGATACTCATGTCTCTACTAACCCTGGATGTCATCTAACTATAACTGTATAATCAGCTGAGACTATAGGGAGTGTCCCTACTGGTTATTGCAAGACTGGACTGTTTGAGCGCTAATCTGCTATTTCTTGACTATTAATTATTTATACTACACATACAATTCATTATATACATTTTTTTTTCTTCTAGTAGGTGGCTACTAATGATCCAATCTTTTCATCCAATCTTACCATTTCTATGTCATATAAGGGAACTGCCTAAATTATCCATTCAATATACTCACTCAATTTACCCTTCTACTACATAGATTTGGTAAAATTGGAAGAAAAAAATTGGATTATTAGTGGCCACCTTCAGTGACACTTTAACCAATCACGCCCAGTCTGTACCCTTTCGGGACTAATAAGCTCTGGCCTCTTAACCCCTTGTGTACCAGCAGTCTCTGGCCCCTTCATATTTTATTGAAATATAAACCACTTCTGACTGAGGGGCTATTGTAAACTTATGGAATAAAGACCAGTTTTCAAATTACAGCACTGCTCCCATAAATTCAGTAATAGCTTTAACACTACTTATCACACCTAAATTATTTATTTATTTTGGGGGGAGGGGGAAGGGGGAGAGGAGACACAGTAATTAAACAGCAAAAATCACCCACAAAAAATTAATTTATCTTTTATGCAATTTAACCTGTTTACGGACCAGCGCCAATATATCTAAACCGTTTGAGATTTCAATCTTAGCTCTAGGGGCGTAGATATATGTACCTTACTGCAATCACACGCCGCATGTGCTCCCACAAGTGTTCTTGTCACCACCCATTAGCACACTGATTGATGAATGAGAACACATTCACTGACCAAACTTCCTGTAATTAAAGTGCCTGTAGTCATTAAAGTGAAAATAAAAACACAGCACTTCCTGTGTACTGTTCCAAACATTGTACTAGGGACATCATTGTAATAGCCAGGGGAAATGGGCAAATAAAATGTGTGGGTTTTATCCACAGTAGCACAGTTTATTTTAAAACTATAATGGCTGAAAACTAAGAAATAATTATTGTTTTCCAATTGTTTCTTATTATTCTAGATAAAATGAATATAGAATAAAATCATAAAATCATTCTTAGCAAGAAGTACCACCCAAAGAAAACCTAATTAGTGACGAAAAAAGCAAGATATAGATTATGGTGTGATAGGTAGTGATATTATTGACGAATGAATGGGAGGAGAGCTGAAATGTGAAAATTGCTCTGGTCCATAAGGGGAATACCACCTGTAATGGTCAAGTGGTTAAAGCGGAAAATAAAGAATAAAATGGACAAAATGCACAATTTCTCCATTTTAATCCCTCATAGTTTAAGGCCTCTTTCCCACCAAGACGTTGCGTTTTAGGGGACGTTATGGTCGTATAACGTGCCCCTAACACAACGCCTGGCAGGGCCGGATTTCTGGAAAGGCCAGGAAGGCCACGACCTAGGGCGATAAAATTAGATAAGATAAGAAGGGCGGCATGACTTGGAGAGAGAAGAGGTCATATGTCAAAGTAAATCATCTCTTCTGGTCCCGCAGCGCAGCCATTCAGCGCCCTGCTCTGCACTAATAGCTGAATTCCAGAGTTCCCCAATCCCTGCATCTCTCTCTCACTTCCTGATGTGTTAAAACAATCAGGATCAATCATAACGGTCACCTGATAATCCATTCCTTTGTATGATGGACATACAGATCAATGTGAGAAATACCAGAGATTTACATTACAAAGCAGATAGAACTAAGTTCCGCTGAGTTTTAATGCAGGCATTCCCAAACATCAGTGAGCTCTGCAGTTTCTTCACCTCTTTTACAGCTTTGACACTGACCCCAGCAGTTGTTAATTTATCTAATCCTAATTTATGACTGATTTTCTTTTTTTTTCCTAGTAGCAGTGGTCTCTTCTCTTCCTTAGTTAACTCTTTCCTGACTCATTTTCTGTCCTCCAGCTCCTACCATCTATGAGACTACAGGAATAAAAATACTGTTTTCTTCCCTTTCATTGCTAAACTGTCATTTTAAATGACACCCGAGCAGTGGTGCTCATCCAATATTCAGGTATCCGAACTACCCAGATAATCTGAACTTTTTCCACTATCTGAACTTTGAATAGCAATTCGGATATTTTTTAAAATCTGAATAGCACTATCCGAGCAAACTCGGATTTCCCATCTGAGAGAACATCTAACATCTTAGTAAGGGGGCTTTTAGGACCATTGTAGTCCCTTACACACTCCAATGAGTTCTGGGTCACCATGAGCTCGCTGGTTAGTCTGTACCTCTCGGTGTTACAAGCCCTACTGCAAAGAGCCAAATTAATCCATGCCATGCACTGATGAGGATCAAACAATCCGAAACAGTCTGTATGCATGTTGGATTATTATGGCTCTTTACAAATTAACAAGCTGACACATCATTGCATTCCAGCGGTTCTGAAGGTGTGTTTAGCTTCTAAGGGTACAATGGTTAATTTGCATATATTCAGCAGTGATGCCCTGGGAGATATCTCAAGCTCACTCCAACCTGAATTATCGCAAATTCTTTCTGTTTTAAGAAAGCAAACTTTTGTTTTTCTTAACATCTTAGTAAGGGGGCTTTTAGGACTATTGTAGTCCCTTACACACTCCAATGAGTTCTGGGTCACCATGAGCTTGCTGGTTAGTCTGTACCCATCTGAGAGAGAGAGAGGGATTTTAAGTCTCCACATCCTTAAAAAAAACATGATGCTACATGCCTCATTTACCCTAAAAAAAAGTTTTAAAGGCAATTTAAATAAGCCTTCTTCAGACTTTGTTCCTGTATACTGTCAATATGTTAGAGCACACCACCACATGTACATTCAAAATTCAAAAGAGATGCATAGATTTTTCAGCAAATATAAATAAATGTCATTCAGATGCTTTAAAGTGGAGCTGAACTCTTGCACAGGACAGAAGGAAAACAGAGATATGTACCATGTATGTATTTCAAGAGCCTGTCTAATTCCCCCTCCTCTGTGTCACAAGTTGTAATTTGATCTCTACACTGTGTCACCTGACTGCCACAACAGCTAAGCTAATTAGAAAGCACAGGATGTTAACAATATGTCTGCTTCCATAAAAGCAGGAAGTAGACACACTGCAGATTTATTGCAGGATTTGTATCAGCTGTAACAAAGAAATGTTTTTATTGAAAGGTTATGTTGTTGCGTATCCTTTAGAGCAGAGAGGAAGTTCTGAGTTCAGGTCCACTGTAATTACAACAGAACATCCAAAGTGGGTCTTGATAGGATGTTTGCTACTTACCTGTTCTCTGTTTTGGATGGGCTTCTCTCCATTGCACTGCCCTGCCAGTTGCCACCTGTTGGTGGCTCCGACTGCAGCCAGTCGCACAGAGGACAAAGAAGCAGCACATGCTCTGTCCACTCGCACTCCCTGTAATTTCTTGCTCCTGCCCATGGCCAGTACAGTGTTATGCATTCTTGACAAGTACCAGTCATACATCAGCGTCATTTCTCAAGTATGCATGCCCAGAACACTATCGGGTGCTGTGCACATTTGGGCAGGAGCTCAAATTACAGGAATTTGCTTGGGGGGGGGGGGGGGGGGGGCGTTTGTTGACAGCAGGCCTAGGGCACTGGAAAGTACAAATCCGGCCCTGACGCCTGGTGGTGTTGGAGGAGGACGCCAGAGTGAGCCGCGTTATGCAGCTCTTTGTGCGCACTGCGCAGTACAGACTGCGGAGACCACGTGATTGTTCCGATCACATGGTCTCCGTGCCGCTGATTGGCTGGCGGGACCAGGTGATGGGGCCGCTCCAGGATGACAACACTGCAAGTGCAGTGAATATTAAGTAGCCATGTGCCTGGCTACATTAGCGGACTCTCCCCGCCTCCTCTCCGGCAGCATATATTAAAAAAAAAACATTACTGAGCATGAGCACACAGTCAAACACAGCTAAAGCCGCATATAACGTACTGCATGCTGCACATTCCCAGAACGTGCAGCGTTACAATGTAACGCAACGTGGGCATTGTGAACAGCCCATTGATTTTTTAATGCTGTGCGTTACTCTGCGCTACAGGCTGCTCTGAAGTGGGACTTTAACGTCTCACTGTGAAAACAGCCTTAAAATAAGCAGTATTATTGTAGATAAAATTATATTTGCCCATTTGACCTGGTTGGTTATCACAACAACTTTAAATTATGTCTGTAGTAAATCACTGTAAATTATATTACTAGTTCCTATTACTATATGGTGACAATATTTTAGGTTTTTTTGTTTGTTTTGTTTTCTCATTGTACTCCATCAATAAATAGAAGCCCTTATTTGCAAAAACAAAAATAATATAACCTCATGACATGCATATTTAAAAAGCTGAGTCCCTAAGGTAACAAGTTCGTCACTTTGCCCTCTTTTTTTATATAAGTATTTTATCTTGGTACACGTCTGTCACAATAAAGAATTCACATGACTTGGACCTTAACCTCCCTGGCGGTAAGCCCGACCTATGTTCGAGCTTACCGCCGGAGAGGATCGCATGGCCCCCTGAGGATTTTTTTTTTAAAATTGTTTAAGCTAGCACTTCGCTAGCTAAATATTCTCCCCCAA
This sequence comes from Hyperolius riggenbachi, assembly GCF_040937935.1. Classification (NCBI taxonomy): domain Eukaryota; kingdom Metazoa; phylum Chordata; class Amphibia; order Anura; family Hyperoliidae; genus Hyperolius; species Hyperolius riggenbachi. The sequence goes on from NC_090655.1 coordinate 148,718,336, forward strand.
GTGCCTCCGCTCTCCCCCCGATCCCCCGATCACCGCAATTATATGTACCCCCCAGGGATCCCACGATAGCGCAGCCTCCCAATCAGCTCCAGGCTTCGCTATGGGGAGGATCGGGACTGCGCATGACGTCATATTGCTATTTACAAATGAGCCCCAAACATCCTCCTGTTTGTATAATCAGAAAGATATAAACTTCCTCTCAGAAAGTAGGTAACAATAAATCGATAAGGAGGAACTAAGGTCCTCGACCCACATAAATATATATCAGTAACAAAAGAAAAGAGGGGAAAGTAGTTTCTCATACTTTTGAATGTAAAAATATGAGATCACCACTACAACTTCCACGTAGAAACGTCTTTATTAATACAAAATATATAGGAATGGCATAAAATCAATTAAAAACACACAAAAAGACCATCATGCCCACAATTCATAGTCCAGGTCCCATGGCCATTTGTCAAGGCAAAAAATATATATACAGTATATGTACAGAAGTTCCAGCACATATGACCCATCAAAAAATAAAGATTTAGTGGGAAAAGGGGAACATTGCTCAGACAAATAGTCACAATTTGATAAATAAACTCAAACAATCACAACTGCAAAAGGTGCCAGTGCAATAAATACAAATACATTAACATTACAATGTAAATCTACAATATCATTAATTGCTCAAAAATGAGATACAGCAACAATAAGGTGACCGTGCAACAAAATTAATATGAAGGTGATAAGCACCTATTATCAATAAATAGAGTGACACTAAAGCAAGAAAAATATATATGGTCGTCCTGAGAATGAAGAGACTCCCAAGTGCAAAGATCAAGGTGAAATCCGTGCAAATAAAAATAAAAACCTGTACATTAACAGTGAATGAGAATGACTGTAACCAAAGATGAGAACCAAGAGACGGACAAAGAAAGTAACATAAGAAAGAGCTGTAAAGGAGAGCAGTAAATAAAGTACGGCCTGGGGCTTACCAATAGGTAATAGATGCGGGCTGGGGTGGTCTAGTTCCGTTGCTACAGGTTACGCCGAAGCTACATCCCTGATTAATTGATTTTGTGCCATTCCTATATATTTTGTATTAATAAAGATGTTTCTATGTGGAAGTTGTAGTGGTGATCTCATATTTTTACATAGAATAGTATGAGGAACTACTTTCCCCTTTTTTCTTTTGTTGCGCATGACGTCATGTCCGATCGTCGCCATAGCGACGACTGAAGCTAAACAGTGAAGCTGCGGCTCTCGTGGGATCAGGGACGGTAAATATTCCCGGCGGCAATTGAGGGGTCAGAGGGGTGCCGGAGGACTTGGGGGGCATATCTAGAAAAATCCTTCCGCGGACACAGCATCTGAAACTGCGTACCGCCAGGGAGGTTAACGCTAAAACACCCTAAAATCTATTCTTCTACTTGAATTTATACCTCATATATTTCAGTTGATAGCTAGTTAGGAATACAGCAGGCCATTACCTCAAAGTGTATATGTGGCTTTCTACAAGCCACTTTTTTGCACAGGATATTTTAGCACCATTCTTTTTTTTTTAAGAACTTCAGAAGATACTGACATTTTCCCAAACTTGGCGATTTTTTTAAATTTTAGATTTTTAAACTAGCTTTTTGTTTATGTGACACAGGCCTCAGCTTTATATCATCCCAAAATATTTTCTCACAATTCCCATGATTAGTTAAATATGGCATATTTGAAAACTACTAGAAGATAGGTAATTTTAAGGTTTGCATGTGTTTTTCATAAGCAAATTTGAAAATTTTGTTGAACAGCGAGGAGAACGCCAGCGCATACCACTAAGGCTGCATCTGAAATGGTGACCAGCTCAGTGTGTAGCACCTAAATAGATTTTCTGCACACTTCACATTCAATTCAGATGCAAATCATATGCAAATCTGCTACTACTTATTATGCAAGCAGGAAACTCAGGAGGAGGGGCTGGGAGCAGCTAACCTGATAGTTACATAGTTACAAAGTTAAGAAAAGGTGGGGGAAAGGCTGCGCATCCCTAAACACATGCTGCAATTGAATGGTTAATCGCACAGGCATACACCGCCTCTGTCAGACTGAAAAATGCATGCCCTGCATCCAAGTGAAGTGCTAACATTTATTAAGCTAGGAGGAACTTTAGCTTCCAATATGGTTTGCATGCAAAGTATATTATACTAGACACTTGCGCCACGGTGAGGCAAACCTCCGGGCAAGTGACCTAACCTAAATTTAAAACCTTGGGAGCAGTTAAGCAAAAAAAATGTGTAACTTACATTTTGTTGAATAGCGAGGAGAACGCCAGCGCATACCACTAAGGCTGCATCTGAAATAGCACAAGTGGCGCAAGTGTCTAGTATAATATACTTTGCATGCAAACCATATTGGAAGCTAAAGTTCCTCCTAGCTTAATAAATGTTAGCACTTGTCTTGGATGCAGGGCATGCATTTTTCAGTCTGACAGAACAAAAGTCTGTTCAACAAAATGTAAGTTACACATATTTTTTTTTGCTTAGCTGCAAACCATATTGGAAGCTAAAGTTCCTCCTAGCTTAATAAATGTTAGCACTTGTCTTGGATGCAGGGCGTCTGACAGAGGCGGTGTATGCCTGTGCGATTAACCATTCAATTGCAGCATGTGTTTAGGGATGCGCAGCCTTTCCCCCCACCTTTTCTTAAATTTGAAAATTTACAGAGAGCATGTATGCTGTTACCATTAGGCTTAATTGTGTGCACATGTATGCTGTTAGCACTAGGCACGTAATGAGGCATTAGGCATGCACATGAAGACAGCATGTGAGTAGGAGATAGAGGTTCTTGTAAAGAGCTGGAAGTAAACAAAAGAACAGTGGAGGAGAGAACACAGGAGTAGAGATGGCCCGAACGGTTCGACCACGAACTTATTTGCGCGAACTTCGGTGGTTCGCGTTCGCGAACTAATGTAAACTTTTTGGCATTTTGGCAGTTCGACCCGCCTCCTATACTACATCATTAGGGTCAACTTTGACCCTGTATATCACAGTCAGCAGGCACATTGTAGCCAATCAGGCTACACTCCCTCCTGGAGGCCCTCCCCCCTTATAAAAGGCAGGCAGCGTCAGGCATTGGACTCTCTCGTGTGCCTGCAGTAATTAGAGAAGGGAGAGCTGCTGCACAGAGAGCTATAGGGAAAGCTTCGTTAGGCTCTTGTAGGCTTGTTAGCTTGCTCCTTGCTGATTCTTATTGCTTAAAAAGCACCCCCCCAGCAGCTCTTTTGAGAGCTAATCTTGTTTTTGTGATCTATTTTTTTTGTGTGGCCCACTTGCATTATATACAGCCCTGTCAGTCAGTTGCAGCTGGCCTTTGGCCCCTTAATTCCTACTGTGCCACTGCCAGGCGCAGCACATTCAGTGACTACCTGTGTGTGTGACAGGCAGCTGCACATTTGTAATCCCATCCCATTCACTGCACCTGTTCACTGTTCAGTGCACCTACCTACCTACCTACCTACGTGAGCGTACGCATTGTTAATACCACCAGTCATTGCACTTGTTCACGGTACGTGTGTGTCACAGGTGCACATTTGTAATACCCATCACTGCATATACCTACCTGTTGTTCAGTGCACCCACCCACCTACGTGAGCGCACACAGTGTGATATTTAATACCACCAGTCACTGTACCTGTTCATGGTACGTGTGTGTGACAGGTGCACATTTGTAATACCCATCACTGCATATACCTACCTGTTGTTCAGTGCACCCACCAACCTACATGAGCACACGCAGTGTGATATACCACTCCGTGCATACCTGTTAACTGCACCTATGTGACTGCACATTGTATTAGTCAAGTCAGTGCATACCTTTCACTTCATCCTCCCGATATGGACAAAACAGGTAGAAGCAGAGGCAGACCCAGAGGAAGGCCACCCGGCAGGTCTGTTCGAGGTCGTGCTGATGTGATTTCGTGCAGCCCTGGACCAAAGTACAGTGCTCAGAAGAAGGCACGTCCCATCAACTTCCAAGATTGTCAGGACGTGGTTGACCATTTAACACAGAACACCTCATCTTCCGCAGTCACCAGCGCTACTACTAACACCACATCCGTTCCATTTGACACTTCGCAGGAGTTATTTGGTGGGGAAATCACTGATTCACAGCCACTACTGTTACAACAAGATGAAGGTGCTAAGCAAGTTACACCATCTCATATGTCTGAGTTAGGCGACACTATGGACGTAACGTGTGAGTAGGAGGATGATGAAGTACCTGCTGTTGGTGCAGTTTATGAGGTGTCTGAGGGAAGCAAAGCTGGGCAGGATGATTATGATGATGACGATGATACGGATGTCACGTGGGATCCTAAGAGACAAGTTGACCAAGGGGACAGTTCAGAAGGGGAGTCAGAGAGGAGTAGGGGGAGATGAGTTCCTGAAAGAAGCAGGGGGAGCTCGTCGTAAGAAACAGCTGGTGGCAGTGTCCGGCGCCATGTATCGCCACCTATGTACAGCCAGCCAACATGCCCTTCAACGTCAGCTGCTGATGCCACCATAGTGCCATCACCCCAGGGGGGCTCAGCGATTTGGAAATTTTTTAGTGTGTCTGCCTTAGCTCAAAGCAATGCCATCTGTTCTCTCTGCCTCCAAAAATTGAGCTGTGGAAAGGCCAACAGCCACGTAGGGACAACTGCCTTACGAAGGCACATGGAGAAAAGGCACAAACAGCAATGGGAAGAGCACCAGAGGAAAAGCAGCACACAAAAGAAAAGCCACCCTCCTTCCCCTCTTCCTCCTTCAGGTGCATCATCTTCAGCCTCTTTCTTCCCTGCACCTTCACAATCACAGCCACCATCCACTCCGCCTGTCACCTTGAGCGGTTCCCGCTCCTCTGCCCACAGCAGCAGTCAGGTGTCCGTGAGGGAAATCTTTGAGCGGAAGAAGCCAATTTCTGCCAGTCACCCTCTTGCCCGGCGTCTGACAGCTGGCTTGGTGGAATGGTTAGCTCGCCAGCTGTTACCATACCAGCTGGTGGACTCTGAGTCCTTCCGTAAGTTTGTGGCCATTGGGACACCACAGTGGAAAATGCCAGGCTGCAATTATTTCTCTAAAAAGGCGATACCCAAACTGTACCATGAAGTTGAGAGGCAGTGGTGTCATCTCTGGCACACAGCGTTGTGTCAAGGGTCTATCTAACCATGGATGCCTGGTCTGCCAAGTACGGTCAGGGCAGGTACATTTTGTACACAGCCCATTGGGTCAACCTGGTGACCGTTGACAAGCAGGGAGCACGTGGCTGTGCAGCGGACCAACTTGTGACACCTCCACGGCTTGCAGGCAGGCCTCCTGCCACATCCTCTCCTCCTGCTACATCCTCTTCGCTGTCATCATCCTCCTCCTCCTTGGCTGAGTGGCAGTTCAACTCTACTGGTGCTGCGATCTCCTCTCTAGCTACACAGCCCCAGATCTCGAGGGCCTATGCTACATGCCAGGTACGACGGTGTCACGCCATCTTAGACATGTCTTGCCTCAAAGCGGAGAGTCACACTGGAGCAGCTCTCCTGGTTGCGCTTAACAAACAGGTGGATTAGTGGCTGACCCCGCACCAACTGGAGATCGGCAACGTGGTGTGTGACAATGGCAGCAATCTAATTTCCGCTTTGAATTTGGGAGAGCTGACACATGTACTCTGCATGGCACATGTGCTGAATCTCATAATTCAGAGATTTGTGTGTAAGTACCCAGGCTTACAGGACATCCTGAAGCAGGCCAGGAAGTTGTGTGGGCATTTCAGGCGGTCCTACACGGCCATGGCACGCTTTGCCAATAATCAGCACAGAAACAACTTGTTGGTGAGACGCCTGACTTGCGATAGCCCGACTCGCTGGAAATCGACCCTCCTTATGTTCTCTCGCCTGCTACAACAGGAGAAAGCCATCACCCAGTATCTCTACAAATACAGTAGAAGGACACACTCTGGGGAGATGGGGATGTTCTGGCCCAAGAACTGGACACTCATGCAAAATGCCCGCAGGCTCATGCAGCCTTTTGAGGAGGTGACCAACCTGGTGAGTCGCAGTGAAGGCACCATCAGCGACTTGATTTCGTATGCTTTCTTCCTGGAGCGTGCCATGCGTAGAGTGGTGGATAAAGCTGTGGAGGAGTGTGAACAGGAACAGGAGGAAGAGTTGTGGGATCAATTCTCATCAGAACAAGATGTTTCCTCAACACCTGCGGCAGCACAGAGGGGGGGGGGGGGGGAGGAGAAGGAAGAGTCATGTGGGGAAGAGGAGTCAGACACGGATGATGAGGAAGGTGTTTTTTTTGAGGAGGAGGCAGGAGAACAACCGCAGCAGGCGTCACAGGGGGCTTGTGCTGCTCAACGTTACCGTGGTATTGTTCGTGGCTGGGGGGAGGAGGAGAACTTACCTGACGTCACTGAGGAAGAGCAAGAGGAGATGGATAATACGTCTGCATCCAAATTTGTGCAGATGGTAACTTTCATGCTGTCCAGCCTGTTGAGGGACCCCAGTATAAAAAAACCTCAAGGGGAATGAGCTGTACTGGGTGGCCACATTACTAGACCCTCGGTGTAGGCACAAAGTGGTGGAGATGTTTCCAAATCACATGAAGGCAGAAAGGATGCAGCACTTGCAGAACAAGCTGGTAACTATGCTTTACAATGCATTAAAGGGTGATGTCCCAGCACAACGCAATAAAGGTACCACTGCCAGTAATCCTTCTCCCATATCCACGCAGGCAAGGACAGGACGCTCCAGCGATCTCATGGTGATGGCAGACATGTGGACATTCTTTAGTCCAATGCCTCACCTTAGCGCTTCCGGATCCACCCTCCACCAACGCCCGGACCGGCAAGGTTGCCGACTACCTGGCCTTAAGTGTGGATGTAGACACTGTGAGCAGCGATGAACCCTTGGACTACTGGGTGCGCAGGCTTGACCTGTGGCCAGAGCTGTCACAATTTGCCATCCAACTTCTGTTTTGCCCTGCCTCAAGCGTCCTGTCAGAAAGGACCTTCAGCGCAACTGGAGGCATTGTCACTGAGAAGAGAAGTCGCCTAAGTCACAAAAGTGTTCAGTACCTCACCTTTATCAAAATGAATGAGGCATGAATCTCGGAGGGCTACTGCCCGCCCGAAGACTAAGTCAGTCCCCGCACACAGCATCTCTGCCTGCACGCCGTGTGACTGCCTGCCCCATGACTAAGTCGCTCCCCACACAGCATCTCTGCCTGTAGACTGCTTGACTGCCTTCTCTGCCACCACCAACAGGGTCCAGGACACCAGGCGGATTCCTGAATTTTGCTAGCAGCGGCCGCTTTAATAATTTTTCTGGTGCGTGTACATGCCTGCCTAATTTTTCTGGCTGCACTCCAGCTGCAACAACAAAACAAAAGGCATGTGTAAAGGATAGCCGAGATGCTGTCGCAGAGACAAGCGGCATGGCGGCTATCTCGGCGTGTCAGCCGGCGGCTTCGGCCACGCAGTTACATGCTGGTGCTCTGCCTGGTCCTTCTATTGCACATAGATTGAGGTCTACGCGCGCGCGTGCGCCAGGCGACAGAACCTTTATGCGAATAGAAGGGGAGTCAGCTGATCTGCCTGGTCAGCTGACTCCAGACACTACTTCGGATTGGCTGAGTGACTGGGGCGGCGCTGCGGAGCATCTGTGTATATATAGTGGTAGTCTGTCAGTTGCTCCGTGTCTACTGTTGTGAATGCTAACGTGTGAGCGCTCAGACCTAGTCAGATCCCAAAGTGTGTTAGAACCAGCCGGAGCTGGGAATTCACACTTAGCCAGATTCTGTTGATAGCTTAAAGTACTAATTCATTGTATTATCTGTTATGACCTTCTGCTTCCATTGACTATTCTGCTTACTGACTCTGTACCTCTGCCCATCTGATTCATGTTGTCGACCCTGCCTGTATCTAACACTGAATCAGTCTTCTGTCTTGGTACCTTATCTGTCCGTACGTTGCCTACTCTGCTTGTCTGACCTTTCTTACCTCACCAGTGGGTCTAGCCACTGGCGAGGGATCTGGGGCATTTCACCTGCTCCTCAGGTGAAGCCCAACTGCAGCACTGTCTGTAACACCTGCTCCTCAGGTGTCCCTTGGCTGCAGTATAGTCTTATTCACCTGCTCCTCAGGTAAATATCCTTTACAACACAGTTGGTAACACCTGCTCCTCAGGTGTCCTTTGGCTGCAGTGTAGTCTTAATCACCTGTTCCTCAGGTGTACTTTGGCTGCAGTGTAGTCTTAAACACCTGCTCCTCAGGTGAATATCCTTTGCAGCACTGTCTGTAACACCTGCTCCTCAGGTGTCCACTGGCTGCATTATAGTCTTAATCACCCGCTCCTCAGGTGATCATTCTCTGTAGCTCAGTTGGTGATACCTGCTCCACAGGTGGCCACCAACTACAGTACAGCCTGACTCGCCTGCTCCTCAGGTGGTCATAGGCTGCAGTATTGTCTGAAGCACCCGCTCCTCGGGAGACTTCCTATTCCTCATTACTGTTGCACCAAACACTATCTCACATTGGTAGTCCTGTGTCTGGCTATACTAGCATTATTGGTGATTCTGCAGATCACCACATAATCAGGTATAGCGTCTGTATTGTTGGTGATACTGCAGATCACCATTAATCAGAAAAAAGTTTAGCTGACACCAATCGTTACAGCATGTACATGTGTCAATTCCCCTTCATGATCGTTACCTTGCCACGGTGAAGGGGCTTGCGTATCACAATGAAGCAATGACCGACGGCTATATGAGTGTTTCGGGGGCTGGGCCTGGTCAGCAGCTGGTGTGTGGGGTGCTGCTGACACAGGTTTGCGGAGAAGGGTGTGTTGCCCACATTCGTGATGGCCGCTGTAGTAGGATGCGGCAGGGGATGTGGGCAGGCAGGGACTGATGGCTGCGGAGGGGAGAAGGAGTGAGTGCACGCGTTACTATTGTCGCGAGCACTCCATAAAAATGGATGCACAGAAATGATTCTTCAATCCTCCACATGCAGCCATCAGTCAATCAGAGCTGGCAGAAAGGGAGGAAGCGGAGAGAGATTTTGGCAGATGCATAGGACACAGTAAGATGGATGGAAAGTATCTGGTGACACAGAGGTTATGGAAAAGAATCATCAAAGCTGACATGTATGAAATATAGTTGTTATTATTGTAATAAGTCAGCCTGTGTCAAGGAAAGTGTTTGGACAGTATAACTACAGTGGAGTGACTATAGTGATGTCCCGAATCATTGAAGTTTATTCTTGAAGAAGCTTTAGATTAAGCAATCTGATTTCTGCTCTTAAAACGCTGCTTTGCGCCAAATCCAGATTTTGCCCCGGGACTTTTGGCATCTATCCCACTCATCCATGCCCCCCTCCAGGTGTTAGACCCCTTGAAACATCTTTTCTATAGGCTCATACACACGGGGTACGGCCGTCGTCGCAACCACGTGGCACGCGCGTGTTGCAGTGACAGGTCGCCCGTGTGTATGACGCGCGCTCCCCGAACCATCGCCCGTCGGAGCTGTCGCCAGGCGATTGACATGTTCAATCGCCGGCTACAGCTGTCACCGCAACTTCGCCGGAACTGTCGCTAGTCCCGCGTGAGTGCGCGGGCTAGCGACAGGAGACCTACGCAAGTGAATGGAGCATCCGGCCGGGGGATGCTCCATTCACAAACAGCTTCCGCTGCGTCTCTGCCTTTCTGGCGAGACGTGTGGACAGCTGTCTCTGGCAGGGAGCTGTCGCTCCCTGTTCACATGCACGCATGCAACGGGGGACAATTGTCCCCCGTGTGTATGTAGCTTACCACTTTTGTGCCTTGAGGATGAGCAGACTGGAGGCTACAAGGCCAATCAAGTGCATATAACAGTACACTGTTGTGTACTTTGATTTATTGTTTATTATGATTATTGTATATGTGTTGGTTTTATGTGTATGTGTTTGCTGTAACTATTGTATTGTAACTTTTTTGAAACGGTATTGTTTATATCATGTTTTTTTTTCATTGCTGCTGACAATAATGTCAGAAACATCTGATCTGCTGCATGCTTGTTCAGGGTCTATGGCTAAAAGTATAAGAGGCAGAGGATCAGCAGGACAGCCAAGCAACTGATATTGCTTAACCACCTTAGCGGTATGGACGAGCTCAGCTCGTCCATTACCGCCAGAGGGTGCCGCTCAGGCCCTGCTGGGCCGATTTACATGAAATAAAGAGCAGCACACGCAGCCGGCACTTTGCCAGCCGCGTGTGCTGCCCGATCGCCGCCGCTCTGCGGCGATCCGCCGCGAGCAGCGGCGAAAGAGGGTCCCCCCAGCCGCCTGAGCCCTGCGCAGCCGGAACAAATAGTTCCGGCCAGCGCTAAGGGCTGGATCGGAGGCGGCAGACGTCAGGACGTCGGCTGACGTCCATGACGTCACTCCGCTCGTCGCTATGGCGACGATCTAAGCAAAACAAGGAAGGCCGCTCATTGCGGCCTTCCTTGTTTATTCCGGGCGCCGGAGGCGATCAGAAGAACGCCTCCGGAGCGCCATCTAGTGGGCTTTCATGCAGCCAACTTTCAGTTGGCTGCATGAAATATTTTTTTTTTATTTAAAAAAAACCCTCATGCAGCTGCCCTGGCGATCTTAATAGAACGCCAGGGTGGTTAAAAAGAAATAAATATCTCAGCCTCCATATCCCTCTCTCTTCAGTTGTCCTTTAAAGCAAGCCTGAACCATTTAAACAAAACATTTTTTTTCTTACCTACAGCTTCTCCCAGTCCCTCATAATGCTTCTGGCCCCTGTTTCTTTTGTATCCCCTCCATTGTGCTGCTATTGCCTCTTTTTGAAGCTTCAACGAGGTCCATTTTTGCAGTGTTGGTACATGCTCTGTCCCACCTGTGCACATCCTTGATTATGCTCCCAAGGCCAGCAGCATTCTGTGCTTGCATGGGTTGTAAGGAATTGTAACCGTGCATGTGTAGAATGCTCCTGGCCATGACTGCCATGCAAGCAAGTAAGAGGAGGTGCTTGGATGGAACAGAGCAAGCACCGTAGCTACAACCCACCTGGGTCAGATAAAGAAGATACTGAGAAGCCACTTAGACTATGGAGGGCTGGAGGAAGCCCCGGTAAGTAAAAATCTTTTTTTTCTTTGTTTGCTCAGGTTTGCACTTACCGTAGGTTTTCCTTTAACTGGAAAACAAAGACGTTTCTTTGCTACTAAGGTTAATGAGTAGCAAAGAAAAGTCTGGTATTTTTATTTTCTGTTATATAGTTTTTTGTTTTTCAACTGGAAAGCAATGAGACGTTTCTTTGCTACTAATGTTAATGAGTAAGGTTTGCACTTTACAGCAAACCTGAACAAACAAAGAAAAAATGTTTTTTTGAAGATCTGAAGTTAAAGATGGAAGTTAAAATTAGATACTTACCCCTGTAATGGAAAGTATCTGGATAGTTCACAGGCTTCCCCCATCCTCCTCGACCATGCTGTTCCTGTGCAGGGAAAAAGCTTGTCGAAAATGCTCTGGTGGCCGTGTTCCCATCTGTGTACAAGAGTGGCCATACTGCACAAGTGCAAGTATTGCCCATGCTGCATTTGCATCAGTTTGCGTCATGCACAGCTTTTTCCTCCATGCATGAGCAGTTTTTTGCTATTGCACAGGCGCAGGTAACACTTGCGCTTGCACAGTACAGCCATACTCGTACGTGGATGGGAACGCAGCTGTAAAGAATAGATTGCACATACAAGAGTGCATGCAGGAATGCCCACAAGAGCACTTGCACAACTGTGCATAGTGGCCATGAAAGTACACAGTCATGAGGATCATATCCTTGCCCAACTGTCTCATGTCCTTGTGGCACAAATGGTTAAATTACCAATAAATGTAACATACCTTGGATAACCTGAACTACACTTTATTCACGTCAAGACATATACTTTGATCTCAAGGCTATAAATGCTAGTTTGCAAGTTAAATATTTGTGAGCAGAGGGAGTTGTAAAAGTAAATTACGTTTAGTCAAACCTTTCTGTCTAGTTTTTGACAGGGCAGAAGTGGCTCACTACTTTGTTTTATAAATAAACGTTTTAATAAAGTGCCCCTGTTAAGAATATGTGACAGGGATAATATATCAAAAGTCTGCAATAAGTATCCCAATGGGACCCCTTAAGAGCCAACTGACAGCTCTGGGGCTTTCTTCCATTTGGTGGATTTACTTTATATTATTTGTATAAACAATACTGCGAAGTTTCTAGTGAATATTTTTTTTTTATCCAGAATCTTATGCTACGTACACACATGCGACAACGATCGTTCGTTGAGAACGACGAACGAACTTTTAATTGATGAAAGAACGACCTAAGTAAAGATAGTTTTAAAAGGTGTGTAACGATCTGATCGTTAGAACGAACGTTACATCACGTAAAGCAACTATTGCGCCTGCGCATAAAAATGAGAAGTTTCACAGAGAAATAGTGAAATGCGCATGTCAAGCCTAGTACGAACGACCGTTTCCAACGATGTACTACTTTTGCAAACGATCGTCGTTGGTTGAAATCCGCCGAGACAGAACTTTCTTTTGTAGCGATTTGGCTCGTTCGTCGTTGGCCTTAATAGTCGGTGGTTCGTTTTTTGTAACGATCGTCGTTGGTAAAGATCGGGGAACGATCGTTACAAACGACTATAGTCGCATGTGTGTACGCACCTTAAGTCTAACAACTAATGGAGCAGTTTAACTCTATTCCAGTCACTAGTCAGTATCATTCAAGAAAACTGTGGTATAATTTAGAGAAAGATACTATGTCATTGCTAAATTGCTAGCTATCAAACCTCCCTAAATGAACTTTATTCTTGTAAAGAGCTCAGAATGGAGATCCCTTTATGTGTCAGCACAAGGGAGTTCATACCGTATTATTTATTTAGGTTCTTCCTTGTGTTTGTTACTCACCTGAAACTGTATATAATCTTTATTTCATGATATTATATGACAGGTTCTTTCAAAATTATTAGCCGTAAAAGCACAGCATATTCATATTTAGTATTTACGTGACTTATGCTGTTCTCTGGGAGTTTCCCAACTTAAAGGAAGCAATTTATAGTCAAATAAACTTTTTATCATGAATATCCTGTTTTTTTGGTCTTGTTAAAAAAATTGGAATGTGTTACTCAAGTCCTAAAAATTAGAGGCTGGCAGTTTTATTTAAAAGGAGCCTGTGGAAGTCATCCCGACAAACCATTCTGAAACTTCCCTATTCCAAAGTAAAGGACAAAAGCCATACACACCAGTCATGTCTGGAGTTAAAGGAGGACAATGCAAACCCCAGTGCAAGGACCCCTGCCAGAAGCAGAGCGCCTGCCAAGACCCATGCCAAAAGCAAAACCCCTGCCAAGATCGTAAGTTACTGTTTGAGGTCATTATGACTACTGTATGTCTACATTTTCATAGTGTATATTGGTTCTTTACCATTACTTATATGTCTTGTATCATTTATATTGATTAAACATTCGTTTTCACTGGCAGTCGAGAATGCTATCGACACCACCACTGATATTTCCATAAGGATGCTATATCATTGTTCTACTCTCCACTGCATTGGAATGGTGAAGGGCACTACAAATGCTGTATGGTCCACGTTTTAGGCCTCGTTCACATCAGGGCCGTTTCTGTGCGCTTTTCACAACGCAATGCACTGTGCGTTCTGTTCTGCAAGGTATTGATTTTCCAATGTAGTTAAATGTTCCTGGTTCACATCAATGCCCTGCGCTGAGCTGCATGCATTTCTGTGCATTGAGCTGTAAAGCGCACATCAATGCAAGTGAATGGGTGCCCTTTTTTTAGCGCATAGAAGCGCATACAAGCATATAGAAGCGCATGCGTTTTTACCCCAACTGAAAAAAACAATACGTTTTCATATGAAAACAAAGCTTTATTGACAACTGATACAGCTACAATAAGCAAACATGCCTAAAAAAGCACACGCAATGCACTGAAACACAAACTAAAGCGCACACAACCACATGCTTTTTTTATCATGTGCTTTTACAGGTTGCACCCAATGTGAACGAGGCCTTAGGGTATCGTTTTACATAACTTTTGGTGTTAGGGCTCGTTTCCACTGTTGCGGTGCGGAATCGCCTGGATTCCACCACAGAAGAAATCGCATGCGGCTGCGTTTCCACATGCGGATTTAGCCGCGATTTCGCATGCGATTTCGCATGGCAAGGAGTAAAATTCCATTGCAAACCATGCGAAATCGCACGCGAAATTGCGGGAAAATCCGCATGACAAAGCCGCATGCGATTTCCCTATTAAATGCATTAGCGGCGATTCGTGCGAAATCTGACGGCTCTGCCGTGCAGATTTCTGCCGCACCAAAAAAACGCTCCCGCCGCCGCACAAGTGGAAACAGCCCCATCCACTTACATTGACTATGCGAATCCGCATGCAGTGCCCGCATGCGGATTCGCTATAGTGAAAACAAGCCCTTACTGACTTTAACAGTTGCTATTTTTATATGTTTATTTTGTCTGTGACTTTTTTAAAATATCAAAATAAAGTTCTCTTGTAATGGATATTCATGTTTGTATCCTAGTCCTTGACAATGACTGTAAAGATGCATTTAACACCCAAGCTCATTTGGTTTTTTTTCTTGCACTATTATAAAAACTCATACTACTTATATTGAACTTTCCAGTTTGCATTTTTTATATTTTTCTCTAATAAATGAATGGCAGTTTTCAGTAAGAAAAACCATAGAGTAAAGAACCAAAACAGAAACAGAATTTAATTTATCCAGAGAATGGAAGAAGAAGAAGATTGATTGCTTGCTATCATTTTCTTACAGCAAGCAGAATATTAAAAATATTATTTGTAATTTCTAAACAGATTTTGCACCAGTGCACATTCAGTTTACATTGCTCAGAGGCAACCAGCAGTCCAAACTTTGAGTTAATATCTATATTCAATGGTAATGGGGTCAACTGGCACAGGTGTTTACAAATAATTCCAGTCCATATCATATTTTGCATCATCATGATAATAATACATTTTTGTTGTTATTATTATTATTATTATAATTTTATATAGTCCGAATATTTTCTGCAGTGCTTCATTAAATACAATTATGGCACTGGGGCTGATTAACAAAATTGTGTGGTCCCTATTCAAATACATTTTTCTCCTAGGTGATATTTTTACACCTTATCAATTAAATTCCACCAGCAAGCAAGAAAATAAACACTAATTTTGACAGTACACTTTCACCTACTTTTTGGCATTTTATTTTTTAATGGCAGAGTGCTGAAAAGTTATTTTAAATAGAAAATGAAACATTATCTCCTAGGAGAAAGCTTAGGTGAAAAAGGATATTGAATTAAGGCCTGTGTCTGTTTATATCATGATTATGTCTCCTTAGGGCTCAGATACACTATAAGCGCTTTTCTGCATGCTTTTTAGCCATCAGCACTGAGAGCTTTTTAAAAACGCTCTCATTAACTTACATTAAAATCGCAGGAAAATCCTGATTGGGGTAAAATTGCACTATTTTATAGCAATCGTAATTTTAATGTAGGTCAATGGGAGCGTTTTTTTTAAAAAGCTCTCAGAAAGAGCTGATGACTATAAAGCGATCAGAAAACTGATTTTAGTGTATCTGAGCCTTCACTCTCTTAACTCATGATTTATCTCTTCTAATTTGTATTATCTCATATTTTATCTCTGCCAATTTTTATGTAGATCAATGTATAGATCAAAAGTTATGAAACTGTGAAATATACTGTATTGAAGTTCTTTAAAAATGCTTTGATCCAAGCAATGTTGGCTTTTACTCAGGAGACTAGTAAGGGTAACACAGGAGCTGTGTGAAAGGCAGAGATGTCAAACATATAAAGATTTAAAGTGACCTTGTTGTAGTAGCTGCCATTTTTAACTGGCACTGGCTGGATAGTGTACTAGGGCTCTGTTAAGGGCTCTGACACAGGAGACCAGGGTTCAATACCCAGCTCTTCCTGTTAAGTAAGCCTGCCCCTATTCAGTGAGGAGGCATTGGGAAAGACTCCCTAACACTGCTACTGACTATAGAGCACACTCTAGCGACTGCAGCTCGGGGAGTCCGCGTGATATAAATGTTCTGCGTCTTGTCTTGTTCAAGGTTGGTGACAATAGCCTGTGGAGTTAAGTGGTTAAAATATTAGAGACTCAGGATCTGAAGGACAGCAAACATCAGCAATTGTTATATATCAGTGACTGATGAGTGAAAATGCTAATATTTTTTTCACACTCATTTTTGCAAATGTTAAGTTCTATTTTCGAGTCAAAATGCCACCGAAATGCCATTTTCACAGCAAAATTTTTTTTTCAGTTTTTTCTTTCGCTTTTCACAAATTTTATATATATATATATATATATATATATATATATATATATATATATATATATATATATACACACATATCGGCCTCTATATCCTTCTCACTATGGGTGCACTATAATT
Organism: Hyperolius riggenbachi; assembly: GCF_040937935.1. Lineage (NCBI taxonomy): Eukaryota > Metazoa > Chordata > Amphibia > Anura > Hyperoliidae > Hyperolius > Hyperolius riggenbachi. The sequence goes on from NC_090655.1 coordinate 148,734,813, forward strand.
CTGTAAATGTAACATATGGAATGTATCTATAGTAAAATATAAAAATTCTAAAATATATGTACCTCTGTTTTCTTTTAGAATGCAAGCCTGTCCAGAAATGCCCAAGCCAGCAGAAAGGTATCAATTAACATGAAATAAGATTAACATATATTACACTTTTCCAATATCAGGTTTGACAGTAGTGGTAATGGTCTTTAAATTAAGTTTACTTAATTCTGTAGGGGGGAAAAAAAGACAGATGTTTATCATACCTTTATCCTTCTCCCCCCCCCCCCCCCCCCCCCAAAAAAAAAAAACAACAACCTGTAAAAAGAAAATCTGTTTCAGCTCAATAACAAGAATATACTGTGCGATTTAAATGTTAGACCGAAGCAGTCAGGCAATACTTCCATTTAGGTTCTTTGTGGTCTGGTGGTGCCAAAGCCTCAATTCAGATCTTCAAGTTCTTAGTCAGTGAATACCATATATATTTAGATATAAGTTGACCCAAATATTTGACCCTCTTAAGCTGAAATGTTTTTGATGACTCAAGTTTAAGTCAGTAAAGTGTGTCATTAAGGGCTTAAGTCCTCAAATACAGCCACATTACCCACTGGCCCCCAAGTGCAGCCATTAACACAGCAAGTAGCAGCAAAACATTGCCTCATAATACTGTATGTATAAAAAGGGGGAAAGGGTTGCACAAGTGTGAATCAAAAAAATATGAGGTCTGTTAAACCAGCATTATTAAAAGTTTTACTATTATATGGGGATAGGGTTTAGTAGTGCAATTTCTCACAGCAGAACCTTAGAACTTGCATTTACAGGGCTAAATGTGAGAAATTTAGGTCTGACCCATGTTTAAGTTGCCCCTATGATTTACTTTAACAAGTCAGACCTAATCTTGTAGATTTATAGTCGGGTACAGGGGCGTAGCAATAGGGGTTGCAGAGGTAGCGACCGCATCAGGGCCCTTGGGCCAGAGGGGCCCCAGAGGGTCCTCCATCAACTACAGTATTAGCTCACTATTGGTCCTGTGCTCATAACAATCACTTCTATAGATACTTTGAATAGTGGTAATCATTATCAAACTGTTCCCCATCCCCTTCTTGCACCTCTGACACTGTAGTTGCCATTGGCAGGTTTTGGTGCGCCGTATCAATTGTTATGTATAGAGTGCTTAGGGGCCCCATTATAAAACTTGCATCGGGGCCCACAGCTCCTTAGCTACGCCACCGGTCGGGTATATCATATGTCCTTGCGCAATTGCCTTTAAGGCCTAAAGTGTCTTACTAGGTTAGATTCCTAATGTAAGAAAAATAAACTAGTCCACCCATATCACAATGCAACATTTCAATACATACAAGTAATTTGATTGGCCAGATCATTCAGGAATCATGGCTGGGGTTAATCTGTTTAACTGACATTACTCATTAAATGTATGGACCACACATTTTTGTTTAAGGAAACCATAGCAAGGGGGGGGGGGAGTATCTTTTTCAAATAAATTAATAATTAAGTCAGAACAATTCCTGATCTTCATTCTCATTGCAGATGAAAATCAGTAATACATGAAACCAGGGCGAGTAGTATTTTTTTTTTTTTTAAAGTAAAAAACAAAAAAAAAACAACATGAGGCTTTCTTTGGACAACTACTTCCATCAGGAGCATAACTAGAACTTATCATCCTCCCAGCATAATGTGTGACAGCCAGGCCCCACCCCTCCCCCAGTAAGCCACTAGTATTAGCTTGTCTTTCAGGCCATCTTCTCCTGCATCTGCACCCTCTCCGCCCCTCCCATTAGAATTGAGTAATCTTTTTGTAGTTCAGATAGAAGAGTATCACAGAAACACCACACATTACCTGCTTCCAGCCCTGGGTCACATAATTTGCTATTCTCTTTTCACACCACAGTCTAATGTGCATCCGTATAGCCCAGTATGGCTCTCATGCTGGGTGTTTCCAATTATCATATGGCAGATTGCCCAAGAGCCATATGGAGCTAAGGGGTTATTATGTCTGTGGCTTCTACCTTTATAATTCAATTTCAGAACAACATGTAGAGGTTATCTCAATTATACAGACTGCTAGTTAGTTATCTCTAGGGACAAGGACACATTGTACTGTGATCACCACTAGCTGTCCGTTATACTGAACTTTGTCTTTTTACCACTCTTCAGATCCCTGCAAACCTTGTCCTAAACCTTGCCAGCAGCAGTCAAAGCAGCAATGCTGAAAACATTGAATACTTCTCAAGAACCCTGTTGGATGTAGACCTATCTCTAGTGTTACTTCTGAAGTATAGATGAAACAAATACAACACAAATAAAAATTGGCTTACGCACATTTTGTCTTTGTTCTTCATATACACTAAGTGGAATCAAGCTTGTTGAATAAATAAGAGTGTATTTAATGATTTGTTAGTAACTATAAAGCTGTGCACAGACTCTCAGTGCAGGATTCAGTCCTGCAAAGCACAATCTGACTAATATCGTAGATCTGTCTCATGCTAAATGACATGCACCTTTTTATTGAGAGTGAAAGCGGAAAAGAAGATGGGGTGTCCTGGTGTACAAAAGCATTGCTGGAACCAGGGGGTCAGATAAACACCTTCTGTCATTCAACTGGTCTGGCAAAAGCTCCCAATGAGCATTCAGCCACTTGATTCAACTTGTCACTTGGTCCAAGTCTGCAGAAATGCAGACATCTAACCAACAAACATTGATTCCGGTAATACCTTCAATGACTAACTGTACATGGTAATTAATCATTAAAGGTATCACAGGAATTTGTTGGTTTGATGTCTGCATTGGTTCAACCAATGTCTCATCTTGTGGAATTACAGTGGGCAACCTTGTTAATCGTCATGATTTTCCTGTATAAATTGTTGATTGCTATGATAAAAAAAATGACAGTTAAATATATCATGTAGGAGACACACACAGTGATAGTTGAGAAGTGAAATGAAGTTTATTGGATTTACAGAAAGTGTGCAATAATTGTTTAAACTAAATTAGGCAGGTGCATAAATTTGAGCAGCACAATAAAGAAATGAAATCAATATTTAGTAGATCCTCCTTTTGCAGAAATTACAGCCTCTAAATCAGGGGTCTCAAACTCAATTTACCTGGGGGCTGCAGGAGGCAAACTCAGGATGAGGCTGGGCCGCATAAGGGAATCAATCAATCAGCAGCTCCCGTGCTGATTCAGCGGCATCGCCGCCTCTGCCCACCCCTCTCACTCTTCCTTCACAGAGAGGGGCGGGCAGAGGCGGCGATGCGCCGGGATTGACGTCAGGAGGGGCAGAGCTGAAGCTGAAAGCTCTGCCCCTTCCAGGAAATGCAGACGGATTGCCCCCCCGGGCGATTTGGGGGCTCTGCAGCCCTCGTTTAGCGGGGGGGGGGGGATGCGGCAGATTACTTGGGAGCACTGAAGCAAACTATAAGTAAGCTTTTGCTGACGAGGGCCACAAAATATTGTATCGAGGGCCGCAAATGGCCCGCGGGCCGCGAGTTTGAGACCCCTGCTCTAAATGCTTCCTGTAGGTTCCAATGAGCGTCTGGATTCTGGTTGAAGGTATTTTGGACCATTTCTCTTTATAAAACATCTCTAGTTCATTCAGGTTTAATGGCTTCCGAGCATGGACAGCTCTCTTTAACTCACACCACAGATTTTCAATTATATACAGGCCTGGGGACTGAGATGGCCATTCCAGAACATCATACTTGTTCCTCTGCATAAATGCCTTTGTGAATTTTGAGCAGTGTTTGTGGTCGTTGTCTTTTTGAAAGATCCAGCCCCGGTGCAGCTTCAGCTTGTCACTGATTCTGGGACATTGGTCTCCAGAATCTGCTGATACTGAGTGGAATCCATGTGTTCCTCAAATTTGACAAGATTCCCAGTCCCTGCACTGGCCACACAGCCCCACAGTACGATGAAAACACAGTAGAATGCTGTGTTTTTATTCTATGCATAATGCATGTTTGGGATTGTGAGACTGTGAGGAGATAAGATAGGAGAAGTGCTCATTAGAGATGGCTCGAACAATTCGCCGGCAAAACCGATTCGAGCAAACTTTGGTGGTTTGTGTTCGCGGTGAACCGCAAACTATATGCGAGTTCGACCCGCCCCTATACTACATCATTAAGGTCAACTTTGACCCTCTACATCACAGTCAGCAGACACATGGTAGCCAAGCAGGCTACACTCCCTCCTGGAGCCCCCCCCCCCCCTTTATAAAAGGCAGGCAGCGTTGGCCATTTCACTCACTTGTGTGGCTGCAGTAATTAGAGAAGGGAGAGCTTGCTGCAGAGACATTAGGGAAAGCTTAGTTAGGCTCTTGTTAGGCTTGTTCGCTTGCTGCTTGCTGATACTTATTGCTAAAGAGCACCCCTCAACAGCTCTTTTGAGAGCTAATGTTGTTCTTGTGATCTATTTTTTTTTTTGTGTCCCACTGACACTTGCATATACAGCCCTGTCAGTCAGTCGCAGCTGGCCCTTGGCCCCTTGGTAAATCCTACTGTGCCACTGCCAGGCCCAGCAGTGACTACCTGTTCACGGTACCTGTGTGTGTGAGACCGCTGCACATTTGTAATACCAATCCCTGCATACCTGTTAAGTGGGCCTACCTACATGATCGCACGCAGTGTTATATACCAGTCACTGCACCTGTTCACGGTACCTGTGTGTGTGAGACAGCTGCACATTTGTAATACTAGTCATTGCATAATTGTTCACAGTACCTGTGTGACCGCACACTGTTTGATATACCAGTCCATGCATACCTGTTAACTGCACCTGTGTGACAGCTGCACATTGTATTGTAATACTGTAACGATTTGTGTCAGCAAGCGACAGAATTCTAATTATGAGGTGATCTGCAGTATCACCTATAATGCAGATATATACCTGATTATAAGGTGATCTGCAGGATCACCTATAATACTGGTATATCAGAAGCTGATGTGACAACAAATACAGGAGGTGTTTGGTGCAACATTAATACTGATAAAAGCAACACCTCACCAGATAGGCTGGTGGGTACAATCAGTATAATGCCTCTCACCAGAGACAAGGGCCCTCTGGTGAGAGTAGAGTAGTCAGACAGATCGGGTTCGGCAACAGACAGACAGATGCAGTACAGAATCGGAAGGCAGAGTCAGAAAGATATAACCAGGCAGGGTTTGGCAACAGGATCAGATGAGCAGAGGTACAGAATCACTTAGAAAGAGAGAGGTCAGAACAAGCCAGAGTCATACACAAATAATTTACAGTAAGGTTATGATTAAGGCTATCAAACAATTCCTATCTTGTGTGAAATCCCCGGTTTCCTCCCGGATCAAAGCACACCGGAACTATCTAAGGGTCTGAGCGCTAACACGAAGTATTCGCAACAGCAGACAAGTTGCGAGTGACACAGTACAGCTTATGAAGCAGAGGAGACCCTCCAGGCACGCCCCCAGCGATAATCCAATGAGGAGCGGCGAGCGTCTCCTCTGACGTCAGCCGACCAGCCGACGCGCCTCCTCTCCGCATAAAGGCCCTGTCTATGCGCGCGCGCGCGCATGACAAGGCAACCCTATGTGCAACTGACAGTTCCGTCCTCGGCGTGCTAGACGCCTGAGGCCCAGACATGCTGCTAAACAGGGCGCTGGAGGCAGCTGTGATAGTAGCGCTATTCCCTGCAGTTGCCTCTCCAGCGTTAATTACAGGCGTGGACTTAATTGAGGCGTGGACTCCGGACACGTCCTGCATGGTTTTCCAGGATGTAACTCATGAAACTTTTTTCTAAGTTCCTCCGCATGCATGCGATGAGACGGTACCCAAGACCTTTCCTCAGGCCCATACCCCTTCCAATGAAAAGGTACTGTACCGAGTTATGCACCCGCCGCGAGTCCAAAATCTTCTCAACCTCATACTCAGGTTCCCCATCAATTATTTCAGGGGGGGGGAGAGGAATCCACATGCACAGCTGGTTTCAATAATGACACATGGAACGACTTAACACCTCTCATACTGGGTGGTAGTGAAATTACATAAGTGACTTTATTGATCATTTTGGACACCGGGTATGGGCCTATAAATCTGGGACCCAATTTAGCTGAGGGCTGTTTCAACGCCAAGTGTCGTGTTGAAACCCATACCATATCTCCGGGTACAAAATCCCACTCTACAGACCGCTTTTTATCAGCCTGTTTCTTTTGGGTCTGGAAGGCCTTCTCCAAGTTTCTTTTGACCATGGTCCAAATCTCCTTAAAAGCTCCCTGCCACTCTTCCAAAGCAGGGAAAGGAGAAGACACAACTGGCAGTGGAGAGAACTTGGGTGATCTCCCAGTGACCACCTGAAAGGGAGAAAAACCTGAAGAGGAACTTTTCAGGTTGCTATGCGCAAATTTGGCAAATGGTAAGAATTTTGCCCATTCAAACTGTGCATCAGCCACATAACATCTAAGGAACTGTTCCAAAGACTGATTCACCCTCTCAGTTTGCCCATTGGTCTGTCGGTGTTAGCCGGAGGAAAATGACAGGTTCATTCCAAGATGATGACAAAAGGCTCTCCAGAATTTGGACACAAACTGGACTCCCCTATCTGACACCACATTTTCCGGTATACCATGTAAACGAAAAATGTGTTGAATGAAGAGATCCGCCAGGTCCTGGGCCAAGGGGAGTCTGTCCAGTGGAATAAAATGAGCCATTTTGTTGAACCTGTCGACTACCACCCATATGACAGTTTTCCCCTCTGACCTGGGGAGTTCGCCCACAAAGTCCATGGACAAGTGCGTCCATGGTTCCTCAGGCACTGGCAAAGGCTGAAGGATACCCACAGGAGCCTGTCTGGATGACTTATTCCTGGCACAAACTGAACAGTTTCTGACAAACTCCTTACAATCAAGGACCAGAGATGGCCACCACACACACATAGACAGTAAATCCTGCATTCTAGCCACCCCAGGGTGTCCCACATTTTTGTGTGCATGAAACAACTGTAGAATCTGCAACCGGAAGTGAAGTGGCACAAAAAGAACTCAATCAGGCTTTCCTTCAGGAACATCCTGTTGGTAAGACCCTAAAGTATGTGACCAGTCCTCCCAGGTCTCGGTGGCTGCCACAATAACTTTTTTGGGGAATGCATGACAAGGCAACCCTATGTGCAACTGACAGTTCCGTCCTCGGCGTGCTAGACGCCTGAGGCCCAGACATGCTGCTAAACAGGGCGCTGGAGGCAGCTGTGATAGTAGCGCTATTCCCTGCAGTTGCCTCTACAGCGTTAATTACAGTACCCCCCCCCCCCCCCCCCTTGAGGCGTGGACTCCGGACACGTCCTGCATGGTTTTCCAGGATGTAACTCATGAAACTTTTTTCTAAGTTCCTCCGCATGCATGCGATGAGACGGTACCCAAGACCTTTCCTCAGGCCCATACCCCTTCCAATGAAAAGGTACTGTACCGAGTTATGCACCCGCCGCGAGTCCAAAATCTTCTCAACCTCATACTCAGGTTCCCCATCAATTATTTCAGGGGGGGGGGAGAGGAATCCACATGCACAGCTGGTTTCAATAATGACACATGGAACGACTTAACACCTCTCATACTGGGTGGTAGTGAAATTACATAAGTGACTTTATTGATCATTTTGGACACCGGGTATGGGCCTATAAATCTGGGACCCAATTTAGCTGAGGGCTGTTTCAACGCCAAGTGTCGTGTTGAAACCCATACCATATCTCCGGGTACAAAATCCCACTCTACAGACCGCTTTTTATCAGCCTGTTTCTTTTGGGTCTGGAAGGCCTTCTCCAAG